>NC_051162.1:103625511-103755216 GCF_013339745.2 Dermacentor silvarum | reverse complement strand
TACGCATTTTTAATGCGACTGTAAATTTTATGGAACAGAGAAAAACGTGCTGTTTTTCGCCTAAATAAAACGAGCAGTGTGGTTTTGGACTGACTCAAGTTTGTCCAGACGACATGTAGCCAGGATTTTGATCAGATTCATGTGATGCATATTCAAATTTTCTCTGGAAAAGTGTTTGATATAGTGCGAGCGTAATATGTGGCACTGAATTTCAACTTCCTCATCTGTGCATATCATTACCACGCGTATATCTTTCTCTTGAGCCTTGTGTACAGATCATCATCAGCGTGCGTCCCGTGTTCTTCGTAGTGATTGATAGCCCGCGCTCGGGTGGACTAAAACTGTTCCATATAAGTAGTGGAGGCTGCTTCTCATTAGCCCTAATTCTCTCACAATTTCTCAATAGAGCTCCACTCGGGTCACCGCATAACACCGCCGGCCATGTCCATTCAAGACAATCCTGACATATCCGACACCGCTGTTTCTGCATGGTCTTCTCCTTCCGTAGTGACCATCAGCGACTTGACGGACCAGCTCAACCTTGTCAACCGAGTGAGAAGGGCAGCTAAGGCCACTGGACTCCTGGACTGAGGGGACCACCCACTGCACAGCGGAAGAGCTACCTACGCTCCTTTGCTCTTTTGTATAATGTTCACTCTCTCTCTGAACGTAACCCACAAGTGTTCGCTGTTCTACGCTTGGGTGAAACAGACGACTGGCTCGACAACTATGACCAAGACAGTGACTTCAACAGGTGGGACAATCCCCAGAAATTGCGGAACGTTACCTTCTACCTCTGGGACATCGCGAAAACTTGGGTATGGAACCATGAGCCTGATTTTTCTGGCTAGGCGACGTAACCGCAACAGCTTGTTCGGATATTCGGCAGCCTGCTATTCGCGCTGGGGCGGCGATAAAGATCGGTTACCTTACCCAATTCCCTGGCGAATCCTACACCTCGTACGTTGGGGATGTCATTGCATTGCGCAAACGGTGAATGCCACCATGCCTCAAAATGACCGGACACGCCATATCATCAGCGAAATAAACACAGTTGCCTGCAACGCCTTTGCCACGCTGAACCCTGTTACGATTCAGCATGTCCTCACTATTTCCCAGCGACTTGAGGAACTACAGTTTCTTCGGCTCTGCACCGATGCTTCTGATATTCGTCTCCCCATGGCCATGTACCGATTCGTGGCATCGTTCGTGAAGAACTTTATTGCAGAAGCAGTACCTATGCTCCTGAAACTATCGTCGCTCGGTCTTCGACTGGCTTGTGTGACACAACAAAATAAGAGATCGCGTCTGTCCCACGCCTCACGGGTCTAGCATCTCACGTGTTCTTGAGGAACGTACAGACATCCGCCGACCCGTGAGCTACCAGTGGACGTCCTATCGCCCTTAATTGCACAGGTCACCCTCTCCTCCCTACCCCGTTTATGTGCTGATCAACTACCGCGAATCTCGGCTTCGCCCACCTTCTCCAGGTCGTTGCCTCTCTGGCCCGATATTCAGGTTCATAACGCCCACTGAAAAAACTGCACACTGCAGTTTTAGGAGGGAAAACTGCATTTTTTCCTCAAGAGCGACCGTTGAATTTGTTATTAGTGTTTGTTGGAGGTGTACAAGTAGATGCTTCGAGTGCATTGATGGTAGAGTCTTGCGTGGTCTCAAATGGAAGACCTGCCTATGCTATCTCGACAATATTGATCTTTCTTCCACGTTCACACAACATTTATAGTGCCTTTATGAACTGCTCGCCTGTCTTTCACAGCTTGGACTACAGCTCAATACAAAAAAAGTCACAGGCCTGCGCGGCACACGCAGCACATTCACAGCGTAAGCTGGTTGAGCGGCGCAAAAGTAGATCCAATTTCGGCACCACGCACAACAAGGTCTTCGCTGCAAAGTGTCTTCGCGTCGATTTTGACGAGAACGATTTGGACGGTCAGGCTGGCGTCGACGGTGAGCTGCGGCTTGTAGTGCTCTCTGCCCAGCAGTATGCTGAGCCCGATGATGCCTGGTTGTAGCCGCGCATGTAGCTCTACGATTCGCTTCTTCAGCAGCGGTTCGTGCCTTGCGAGGAGACGCCGTAACGTGTACCGAAGAGGTACCTAGAATACGTGGCGCACATCTAACTTCGGCGATAGCGTTGATTGCGCTCCTTCTCTATAATCGCATCTCGTCGCACGCGGCGGTTGCAGACACGCTAACTAGATGGCGCCACTATACTGGCGGAGGCTCGGGTCGTCTGCGCCTGCGCGCCTGCCTAGGGCACGTTTATAGGGCCTTTTTCTGACGCTGATAGCAAGCGCTTGCGTGCCTCAGTGGTAAAGTATCCTACTCCCATGCAGCGGGCCTGGGTTCGATCGCGGCGGAGAGCGGGTACTTTTTTCGCATTTCCTGCAATAGCGGTTACGGGGCGGCGGCGGCATCATCGCGACCAGAAATGGCTATTGGAATGAGCCCATAACAGCTTACGCTGTAAAAAATGTGGGCAGCTTGCATTAGAGGTGCAAGGCTGGGGCAAACAGCAGAGCTGGTGATCAGGCTAGCTTCTTCCAGGTTTTACTAGGCTTGGCTAAGTTTTACTACGAAATGTTAGAGGCTGCTAGGCATGGTATTCCGAATCGGCTCGCCGCTGACGCGCAGATTCGCGCTTGGCCGTGCGACGCGATTCAAGATGAGCGGCTTCTTTTTCGCGCTTCCGGATCTTCTTTGGTCATCCCGTGTCAAGGCTACCTCTACTGGCCATAGTCAACTAGAGTGCTGCCGCCGTCGCGGCGACTCCGAGCTTTGCCTCCCCAGTGATCTCACAGCCAAGCTGCGCCTCCAAACTTGCCGGGGCATGGCTGGTCGAAACCTGCCGATCCGCCGCCAGAGGCGCCGGCTAACGACTCTGCGCGCGTTCGGCGCAAACGCGGACTGCGTCGGAAGCAGCTCTGCGCGTTGCCTCATTGGCGCTGCTACAATTTATTTCTCTTCTCTCTCTCTCTCTCATTTTATTGCGATAGCAATTATATGGACACTTCCACCGGATTTCTGCCGTCGGCGTCGCCGTCGCCGTCGCCGTGAGGTTCCGTATAGATAACATCTTCACCGCGCGCCGTATGCCCGAGCGGAAGCGTGCGGGGACGCACGCTGTGACGGAAAGCGAACGCACTCAATCTTCCACGCGCAAGCACGGAAGCGGGAAGCGAGCGCCGGAGGGAGCGGGGGGGGGGGGGGGGGGCGCACTTCTACTCTGCCAACAACCGCGTTCGTCGCTGGCTCGCACCGTCTCTTATCTCCACATGGCTCTGACCTTTATGCGCTGTGCATTCGCCGCGCAGTTTCTGTTGAAGCGATAGACCGCACGTACCTTCGCCCGCTGCGGCGTATATGCGCTTGCTGCCAGCGTTTTGACAGTCGTTGTCTGCAGTCATTCAGTGTGATCTATTCATGTTTGTTTGTGCGCGCTCACACCACAGTTAGTAATAGTCGGGCCACATTTTCCAACGCACGCTACACATGCAATGCTGCCCGGATCGGCAGTGCAGCACTACAGGTATGTCCCTTCGCACGCGCTGCCCACGGGCAGCGCTTCTCATTAACACCACCGTTTCACACGCGCCTTCTCGTGGTCATCGAATCTCTCTTCATGTCGGTCTACTTACGCCGCAGCACACCTGCTTACTTAATCAGCTCATGTTTACTACAATTCATATTGCTACCAAAGCCACTCACCTTACTTCGTATGACATTGCTGTGTTGCTATCGCATTCATTGCTTCGCCCTTAAGGCGAAAGTGTGACATTTTTTTTACTTCCTCTCTCCCGAGCATAGCGCGTGCTGCGCGCATGCTCTCCTTCCCTCTCCTTAACATCCCCTGTCAAGGCAATATGTGCACGGCACTGGTAGGAGGCGAAGCACACGCCGCTCCGCGAGGTGGTTGCTAGGCAACGCGCGGGGACGTCATCGCCAGGCGCAGTTTTTTGTTCGCACTACGCCGCCTAACCAAGAGCCTAAACAGCTCCGCTGTTAAAAGATTCAGTTTCGCAAGCAAGACCATCAAGAATCTGGAGCACTGGGTTAGCAAAGGAGGGATTTGGCCGGATCCCGCGAAGCTTGATGCCGTCCTTAACTGTCCGCCTCCACTGCTTGAAAAGGACCCACGCAGTTTCCTCGGCCTAGCCGCCTGCTTGAGGTGCTTCATACGCAATTTTGCGGTGCCTGGGTCTGGGAAAGTATTTTCCAGGCTTTGTAACACGCCATCTCGTCCGATCTAGTACTTTGCAGCTTTGATCCGACCACACCCACCATCCTTCACACTGACGCTAGTGGTCACGGTCTCGGTGCCGTTCTCTTGCAACGTGACGATGCGTTCCGCGAACAAGTCCTTGTTACGCTAGCTATGCTCTGCACCTTGCATAGAGGAGAGAGAGAAAGCTCTTTATTGAAAAAGCAGAGTGTTTAGCCAGCGTATCTTTGACTGCATGCTACTCTATGGGAAATTGAAATTGCTGAATAACTCATCAGGACTGCCTTGCTTTTAGTTGGGCAGCGATGGCCTGGTTCGGGGTGATTTTGTTGGCCGGTCAACGCCCCCAACGCCGACACCAGATTCTGTGCCACATGCACCCTTAACGCTATCGCATTAAAACCTAAAAATTCTTGGCACACAGCTCTTCACAGAGCCATAAGTAAGAAATGCAAAAGAAGTTAAACGAGCAGCTGTTACGCACAAAGTCTATTGGAATAAAAATTCAATCAAGTAGCTACCACCAGAGCTTGTTTGCACTGCTTGAACATTGGGTGCAACTGATTAGATATCAGATATGTTTCAAGATCTGTAATCTCCAGCGGTGTTGCCTAATTTTGTTGAATCATTTATGGAGGTAGCCAACAACGACCATTTTTTTTGCGGGGCAGGGGAGGGGGGAGCCTGCTACATAGAAAAACCGCCAACGAAGGGGAGGGTTGCTTCATAAATGGTAACTAAGAGCTTAATATTGAAGGTGAAGTCCAGTATTTCAATACGATAGTTCCTGCAATGGAACATATGTCATGAACGTTATTTTATCAACGCTGTGTTCGTAAGTAGCCAGTTAACGCGTTGGTGTCCAGATATCGCACAGGTATATAAAGACAGTTCTGTTCAAAGGCAAATGATTACGAAGTTGACCCTTTCAAAATTCCCGGTTGTGCTATATTTTACCAGAATATTTCTATGAACATTTGTCAGCGGCCTAAGGCACTAGAAGCTGAGGCAAAAAAGAAGAACAATCTTCGTTATTGGTTTCCCGTATTACGGCCAATCCATAATTTTTAATTACCTATCAGTCAGATATAAATGAATCATGCGTACTAATATATCTCACCCCGTCCACGAGGTTCATACTTCCATAACTGGCCAAAGGCACTATTATTTGCTAATTGAGTAGGTACACTTGAAATGTTTGCATGCTTTCCCTTACAATTGGCTTCGCAGTTAACACTGAAGTTAATGTTTACTTGATTTAAAGAAATCCAACGAAAATATTTCTTTTTTCTTAATTGTTTAGACGTGCAATTTTCTGAAAATTCGACGTTTACAAATGTTACTTAATACCATACTTCAGTGAAAGTGTAAGAAAAAAGAAATATTTGCCTGGAAATATGTCGCAGAACACGTTTGCACCAGAATGCCTATTGTGTGCATATTTTACATCGATCCTGCTGCATGCTTTTTTAACACGGTACCTTCTCGCAGAACAAAAGCTGCCCAGTGCTTGTTCCGCCGTAGATGCCCAGATTCTGCCAACAAGGAGAGAGCCACTGCCATAGATCCAGAAGTGAAGATGAGAAATAAGCAGTGCTTGAGCAAACTGGACAAAAACGAGCACTTCTTGAATGCCACGGTATAAATTATTTTCAGTGTTTTAGTACTAACATTACTTGACGTATTATACCCAATATTAGACAGAGTAACAGTATTAAAATCTGCGTGTAAAGTGAAACATTGCATCTTATTGGGGAACTTTTATTTGAACTATACTTACCAAGGCAATTTAAAAATGTAGTGACAGAAATGACTCAATTTATATTCAAAACGTGTCGGATGCACCATGTTGCACTTCTCATTGAACAAAAACAAAATTATCCAAAAAAATTACAAAAAAAAATTATATGGGTACAAAATTATCCCATATACAGGATAGTAATTTCAGGGAAAGTGTTGCAAAATAGACGTCTGATGCTAGTCTATATTCGTTTATGAAGTTGAGAGGTTTCCTTGCGTTCGACGGTGATTATATCCATAGACAAATTTATGAAGTTATTGGGTATGTTGCCAGTATAATTTATTCCCTTTACCGATGTCTTTTATTTAATTGCACGGTTTAAAAAAAAGACTCAATCAAGTTTTTTTGCAGTTGGCGCATTCTTTTAGGCATGCCTAAGATCAAGCTATGTGTATTTAAATTTCCAGAATTATTTGCTGCCGGAAAGAGAAGTTAAGTGCACCATCATCATCGTCGTCATCATCATCATCAGCCTATATTAAAGTGCACTGCAGGACGAAGGTCTCTCCTAGTGGCTTCCTGTATCCCTGTCTTGCGCAAGGTGATTACATCTTGCGCCTGCAAACGTTTTAATTTCAACACCTCACCTAACTTTCTGCCGTTCTCCACTGCACTTCCCTCCCCTTGGTACCCAAACTGTAACTCTAATGGTCCAATTGTTACCTGCCCTATGCATTAGATGGCCTGCCCAGCTCCATTTATTTCTCGTAATGTCAACTATAGAAACAGTGATGCCCATTTGCTCTCTGCATGTTAGTGCGTAATAGTAGCCAAAACGTATGGAAAATTCAGAGCACCTATTGAACGCAGTGCCTCTAAAGTAGCAGCTGTTACTGCTAAGACAATGGCGCATCATTTAGGGCAATAGTTCGCGTGCTCGATCCTGGTACATATTGTTGTTGCCATTGGACCTATTTGCATTAGCCACAAAGCAGACAGTTAACGAAATTCTACCACCTTCTTGGTTTCCGCAGTGGTTACGCTGCATGCCAGCGGAGATCCTCGGAATGCATGAAATGTAGGAACATCAAAATGCGTTGAGGTTTCACAAGGAATTTGACAAAATGTCTGATCGAATATAGCATTTATTTATAAGCACGAGATAGCTGGATCAATTTTCTGATATGTTGGCCTCGTCTAAAACGGTGTACAGTGCGAAAATTCAGGCTTACCTAAACTTTGATGACGTAGGCAACTTCAGGTGCTGAAACGTGTAATGAAATCTTCACTGCTGGACATCTTATTATCGCGATTGCAGGTATCGGTCGTTCAGCCGCACTGTTTGATTTCATTTCAGTATCGCGGCATATCCGACAAAGATACAATTTCAGAGCTGTCCTTTCCACCCTCAGGTACATCGAGAACGTAGCATATAAACCATTACGCGAACTCGTCTTCAGCGCCCACTTGAATGTTTTTTTTTTTTTTTGAGTCAGTTTCTTTTTTTCAGTTTACACTACGAGCCAGTGGAGTGAGAACGCAAGGGCGCCATGATTAATTTTTGGCATAGTGCAACAGTAAACGCTTTGAATGAATACGGCTTTTTGAAATACCCGAAAAGTATGATGAGCTGCACATATTAAACGCCCTCCAATAGACTTTGCTTTCCTTTTCTCCTTTGGTTGGTTTAGTATACACGGGCGATCAAACTTTAGGACACTCATTTCTATGGGCACCATTTTTTGCAATAATAATAACCCTAGCCATACAATCACTGTTCAAAGACGAAGCAGTCGACATCGCAATATATTGCCTTGTTAGGTCTGGTCACGTTCAGTCAAAATCCACTTGGTACGAGCTCATCGACAGGATATTTCGTGATGTGCATCGCCAATAGTCAGTAAGACTTGTAAGTTAGTGCTGCAACAGCATCACCACAAGCTTCGATCTACCCATCAGTGTAGTTGAGACATTGTAGTACATTACAAATATGCAGTAAGACAAATTTCTCTCTAAACATACTGAAATATTTCTGAGTGAAATCGTCTTAGAATTACTGTCAACGTTACTGCGATTAGCATTGCAGTAATGTAACGGCACACCCTATTGCCACCTTGGATGCAGTGACTCAGGGTATTACATGCCACGCTTCAAAGTCATTCTACATGCCACTGTTCGGTTGTCTGTATTTAACCCAGTGATTAGGAACTAATAAATATATGCCGAACTGGGTGATGTTCCCAAACAAATATAATCGCATTAAACATGTACGACCGGCTAGTTTGGAACCCGGATTCCTCAGCACAGCAGTGCGGTAGTACATGACATGGCGTGAAGGAGGTCAGATACGGGAAGACAGAGAAACAGACGCAGCGCAAATTGGGTTAAGTTATCAAAGAACAGTAGCCGACATAAAACTACAACCTTATAGGAAGTTTATATGCATTGGTAGAATTTCCAGCTCCGAGCACGTTTACTGTAGCAGCAGCAGGTTCTGACAGTAGACAACGCCATGCGTCTTCTCGGGAATGCACGTACCGTCGTCTTCGTCAGCCAGAGGGTTGCCTGTTTTCCAACCCATAAAACTTGCACAGATATCACTTATCTCCTAGTCTGTGAATTAAGCAGTTCTGTTTTCTTTTATATTTTGAAAATACGTGCATGTTTTATAGCATCAGTCTGTGTCACAGACGATGTCGCCATGGAGGATATCACGCACGCGTGAATTTTTGGTGGTCTCGTCCGGCTCAGCCATCAGCTGCATATTGCAGCAGAATCATAGGTCGAAGCCAAGTAACGGCGGCGGTTAACATGGTTTTGTTCATCCAGTGGCGAGAGCAGAACTCGCCTTGAAGAGCCTGCTTTAAGTTGTGGTGGGAGTAGCGACGACGCGTGTACGATGACGACACATTTACTGTTTTGTAAAGCACTAATATCCCATTTTTTTATGGTGGATTACACGTTGGTGCATGTGAACAATGACAGATCGCTCGACGGCCGCATGATGCAATGACCTTCGAAATCAAGCCCGTGTGACAATTTTTCTTAATGAGAAATTATATGTGTCTTAATCGTTCCATTCTGAAATAGGTAGGTAGCTAAGTAAGGAGGTTTCTTTCTTACCTCATTTTTTATGAAGAAGTAATGGCTGGTCGACTGAGGAAACGAACCTTGGCCGTTGTGCAGAGCGGCCCGGTCTCACCATAAGGCCGTGTTTTTTTTTTTCAACTTACTCCAAAGCCAACCTGTTCTTTGAAACACTCCACGCGCGTACTCCATGCCACTTTGTCGTCAGCCTGTTAAGTGACAGCTCGCGCTTGGAAGCGCCATGTTAGACTACACATCTTCGGGACTAGCCAACTTCAGCCAATACTTTCCTCGTAGCAGCTTACACGATGTAGAGACGTTCCGCCGACCTCTTGCTACCATTCGAGCTTCGGACGTTCTAATGTTTTATAAAGTTGTGATTGAACGTGAACAGTCGCACTGGAAAAATTACGACGTATGAAACCGAGCATGCGGTTAGCGTTATTAAGTATGTATTGAAGATGCACATTCCACGAGAGATTACTAGTGATGTGTATACCGAGATATTTGTAACTTTCTACAGAGGCTAATGGCGTGCTATTGAGGGTATAGTTCCAAGAAACAGGGAAAGAAAAAGTTTGTGAGACACGCATGCTTTTACATTTATAAATATTAAGGATCATTAAAGAATCGGAACACCAAGAAGATATGGCTCATATATACAGAAAAACATTGGTGCAGTTGTTAGTGCTTTGCGGAACCCTAAGCAACACCGCGTAGACAGGCACCTGCAAAATGCTTCACATAACATATATTACACAGTGCGCGGTTAACGGCCAATCTTTTTCAGGTTGTAGTAGGCATTATGGTTTTAGAAGTGTTCATTTGTTCATAACGGAAAAAGATTAAGTTTGAAAAACAGTGATTTAATATGAAGGCAAAGAAATTAATCTGCACAGATCATGTAATGCTTAGGGGAAATAACAGGTGGACCATTACAGTTACAAAATGGCTGCCAAGGGAATGTAAGTGCAGTCGAGGAGGGCAGAAATTAATTGCGGGGATGTAATTATAAAATTTCTTGGCGGAACTTGGTGTAAGCCATCGCAAGAAAGGGGTAATTGGAGATTGCTGGCAGAGGCTTTCGTCCTGTCTTAGACAAAAACATACGCTGATCATGGCGATGATAATAAATTAGCGTAAGATGGAAACTGTAATTTGATGTATATTTCAAAATTGGCTTTTAGGGGGCTCCTGGAAACACCAAGGGCATTTTAAGCATTTCCATACTAATTTACAAATAGCGCTAATTTACGATTGAGCACTATACTTTTCTTAATATTGTGTTTACCTCATGTAGTAGAGCTACATTTGTTGCAACCGCTAGATTTAAATTGTCTAAGGAACTCGAGATAGCTCCATCGTTACATTGTAGTTCTTGGAATGCTACATATAATTTTTTGGGTTGACGTGTTTGGCTCCATCAGTTTATGTATGATAATCCACGCAGGCTTAGCGAGGTGTTCAATGTTGACGCCTTAGAATCTGCGACATAACTGTATTGTCGGCAGAATAGGCGAAAGAGAAGAGACGCTTTGTAGCGATGCGAAACACAGAGCTGGTATGTTAAATTTTGGACAATGTATTTGTGTACAAGAAAGTTTATTTTGTAATCTTTGTTGTGAAACCTTTCTGGGGGTTAAAACTTAAAAAAGTGAGAAGTATGACGTCTCCTTTAACAACAATGTGATATCGGTTAAGGGCTACTCATTGACTCAAGAATACTCGAGCTTTTAGGCAGATGGCGCGATCCGAATCAACTTCGCGGTAGCACAAGAATTTGGCGCACTGACATCCATATGATCCATCGTAGAATATCCATTCCTGAATAGGCTGGCTTCAGGAACAGATATTCTACGATGGATCATATTCATGTCTTCAATCAGGTAATCCAGAAATCTGCGGAGTACAAACAACGTCTCTATAGGACTTTCATAGATTACGAAAAGGAATTTGAATAAGTAGAGGTACCAGCCGTCATAGAGGCATTGTGTAACCAAGGAGTACAGGATGCATTCGTGAATACCTTGGCAAATATCTACAGGGATTTTACAGCGACCTTGGTTCTCCAAAAGAAGAGTAAAAAGCTACCTATCAAGAAATGGGTCAGGCAAGGAGACACAATCCCGCCAATGCTATTCGCTGCATGCTTAGAAGTATTCAAGCTATTATACTGAGAAGGCTGAGGAGTGAGGATCAACGGAGAATATCTTAGCAACTTTCGGTTTGCAGATGACGTTGTCCTACTCAGCAACAACGGGGATGAATTACAACAAATGATTGAGGGCCTTATCCGACAAAGGGTGACAGTGGGGTTGAAGAATAATATGCAGAAGAGAAAGATAGTGTTCAATAGCCTGGCAATGGAACAAGAATTCAGGATCGCCAGTTAGCTTCTAGAATCTGTAAAGGAGTACGTTTATCTAAATAAATTGCTCACAATGAACCCTGATCATGACAAGGAAATTTAGAGAATAATAACATTGGGTTAGAGTGCATACGACATGTATTGCCAAATCCTGACTTGGAGCTTACTCTGTCGGGGGAAAGAAAAGCGTGCAATCATTGCATGCAGCTGGTGCTAACATATGAGGCAGAAACTTAGAGGTTAACAAAGAATCTCGAGAACAAGTTAAGGACCGCACACAGAGCGACGGAACGAAAAATGTTGGGCCTACCGTTACGAGACAGGAAAAGAGTGCTGTGGATGGGAGAGCACACGGGGATAGCCGATATTCTAATTAACATTAAGAGAAAAAAATGGAGCTGGGCAGGCAATGTAAGGCGTAGGAAAGATAACCGGTCCACCTTTAGAGTTACAGAATGGATACCAAGAGAAGGGAAGTGCAGTCGAGGACGGCAGAAAACTAGGTGGGCTGATGAAGCTAGGAAATTTGCAGGCGCAAGTTGGAATCAGCGCAGAACAGTGGAAATTGGACATCGCAGGGAGAGGCCTTCATCCGGCAGTGCACATAATTATAGGCTGATGATGAACTTGTGCTATTGAAAATAGCACAAGTGAAAGCCAGTGAAAGCCAGTGAAAGACACCTGAATACCTAACAATTAGGAATGCAAACTCTTTTTGTATAGAAATACATGTACATTTGAACCCACAATTGTTATCCTCACCTAATGGGGACACGAATGTTTTGAAAGTTCATTTACTCTCTTTTTATTCCATATTGAGGCAGTCTTTGCTTATCTGACTACCCTTGACGCAAGATCACCACGTAATTTGTGGTGGTCTTGCCAACTGCTAAAGCATTCCTTCAGTCCTTGCATGGACTGCAACTCGTTTTAAAATTAACGTGTTAGTTGGTCAGTAGGCGAAATATGTAATGGCAGCTGTCTGATCTCGTTGATTTTCGTATAGTTCCGCGTTGTTCTCAATTGTAAATTCCGTCTAAAATGCTAATAGTCTCCTTGAAACGGCCATATTTGAATAATTAGTGGTAAGGTATCCTGATAATCTCTCAGTGCTCCGAAATTACGTTTACTTCACCCATATTTTTTCAACTCTGGGACAGGTAATACGCCCATGTGCACTCAGATGCTATGTGACTTTGCTAGATACAAACGAAGTCTCATTATTCCGAAGAGTTGCTCCAGATGGGATGAAGTGCAACACAAACGGCGAGTGCAAGGTAATGGTAGTGTTTCTCATGTTATGGTTGTTACTTACGTCAGAAAACTAGCCTTACGTGTAACACCCAAAAAATTTCTTGTAAAATTGCAGAAGAGAATTTGAAGTTTGCAGGTATCTTGGAAAATTTCAGCCAAGCAAAAATGTGCGTGCAGCATATCGTTCCCGAAAAAAAAGTGAGGAATGCAGGCCATAATTGCACAATCCTGCAAAATGGCAAGCTCCCTGATATATGCAAGCGCGAGTAAGTGAGTGAGTGAGTGAGTGAACTTTATTGGGTCCACAATAGACGCGCGAGTAAGTGTCGCATGTCGAGAATCTCAGAGTTTGCACCAACGCGTGACGCGCCCTGCATTTCGGAGGCCACGCACAGTACTCGCACAGTAGCGCGAGTAAGTGGTAAATAAATCTATGGTTGTGAAATCACTAAGCTCAGTCAGGGACTAAGCTTTCTTGTTGAGACAAGGTGCATAAGGTACGCCGTTCACTCTTTGTAGCCCAATAAATAGGACAGCTACTGGCACCCTTTGACTTATTTTGAGAATATAAAAGAGGAAGCTAAACTGACGAAAGTGCCAAAACCTTGATAGATTTTGGCACTTTCGGACATACACTTTCCTCCCCATTACAGAAAAATCAATGACCAAGCTACCACCCATTATCATTACTCGCCCCAGGCGACCGCATCCTTAATACAAGAGTCGTTGTTTTGCCCACTAGATAGTTTGCCGAACTGTAATACTCATTTCCTAATCGAATACCCGTCATTTGCGCTTGCTCTGTAATGAGCATTCTTATCCACATGTCTCGTAAAACCAAGGCACCCTTTTCTGTTACTCTCCTCGTTGGATAGTCTTCATACCTGATTATAGTTTTATAATAATGGGCTAGCATTCCTAGGGAACTGCACCATCTTTTGAGGGCTGCGCATGTATGTGCCTAACCATTTTCCCGCTTATTGGTGTCGCTGGGTAGTCTATGGTGGAATGGATAGCGCATCGAGCTGCTGTGCGGCGAGAACCTGGTTCGAAACCTACCTTCGGACTAACTTGAGTTACTGAATATGTGGCAACGTGTACATATGTGCCGCTTTTCAACGAACCACTTTCTCGCCAACCCTTTAGCGAGCTGCGCCACGTATGCAATGGGTATGCGCCGCTCTTCAATGAGCCTCAGGCCAACTTCGATCACTGAATATGTGCAACCTAAAGAGCAGCAAGCGAGGGAACAATTTTCAGCGTTCGTAAGAACCGGCATGTCACGCTTCTCGTCTTGGAGGCCGCACGCGCTCTTCTCGGCAGTGGCACTACATGGCACATCGTGTTCAGAAAGAAGCGCGAGAAACAAGCCAAGTTGCTGCATGTCGATAATCTCAGAGTTTGCACCAACGCGTGACGCGCCCTGCATTTCGGAGGCCACGCACAGGCTTCGTGGCGGCGGCGCTAGAGGGCACCCAGTGTTCTTATGGAAAGAGAAAGAGAAGTCATACAGCAGTACACGCCTGATACATCATAACTCGTTTTGGCAGTGGCAATATGTTGTACTGCTTTATTCGCGGCCGAAATTTTAAAAGAATTATTTAGTGCCATTCTCTCAATGTATGTGTATTTTTATATGCAAACAATGTTAATAGCCCGGTGACATACGGTAATGACAACGTTTTCTCTTTCCAGGTATGCAAACAAGGAGAATGCGTATTTGAAGTTTAAACTCAGCGCTGAACTTCGCAGCAATCGATTTTGTCATCTGCGGCGTGTTTATTTGCAAATAAAATATTCATGTCCTGCGTGGTATTTTTGAAGCTGACATTTTTCGTGTGCTCTTGCAAACAGGTGTTGTGCCCTTATGACTCCAGCACTGATAACTCATTTACATCGTTTGCATACTGTGAATGCCGGAATAATATTTAAAGAAAAATATTTATCTGCCAAAATACGAGTGCTAACTGCAGACTAGAGTCTTGTGTGGGGAATGTAAATCAATCGCTCAAAATAAAATTAAGAATCGATGGTAGCAAATCAAATCGCAGCAGCAACCGTACTAAAAACGTACTAAAAATAACGTTGATACGCCCCATCACTCTCTTCGATCAAATCTGTAGTTGAATTGTGTACATGTGTAAAATGTAGGAATAAAATTTAATACGTATTTGCTGCGAAAGAAACAAACGAAAAGCTACAAAACGAAACCCCCAAGTTGTGTGCATGCAGTACAACCCACAGAGGGATCTACCATGTGGCTTTATAAGTGCTCCTTGCTAGAACAAGGGACTCTTCGGAGAATTGTCTTTGTCTGGAATCACACACATTTACCTTTGGTTACAGAACACAAAAGTACAAATTATAATCATGATTTTGAAACACTTTGTTCAGGCAGCAAACATATTTCGTGGCTCATGTCAGTGGTACAACTTATACTCTCCGTCAATATATTTCAGTGAGCATTACCAGCATGGAAATGTTGTGGACGCATGATCTGCTTATAATGTATACAAAAAAAATGTAAAGGCGCAGAAATATCATTGTTGACACAAGGCACTTCAAACTTCAAAGCATTGTGAGCGCCGATCTAATTCATTCTCCCACGAAAGTGGCACATAAAATGACGTATACTTAGAATCGAATGCATCACTTGATGTTTAAATTTCACTTGCAGCGCCTCTACCCTTTTACTTCTTGTAACTGAGGAATTGTGAACCCATAAAAATTTTGTACTTTTGCCCTAAAGACGAAGCATCCATAGCGATAGCAGAATAGGGGCGCGATCTTGTACGCGTTCCAAAATGGAACGGAGGCGGTCCGTTCCATCGAGCCGCACACGATTGGTCAATCTGAACCGTGAGCCGCACACCATTGGTCAATTTGAACCGTGACGATCAAATTGACCAATCGTGTGTGGCTCGATGGAACGGACCGCCCCCGTTCCATTTTGGAACGCGTACAAGATAGCGCCCTAGGAGACCGCGGTATGAAGTACCGTTAGTACGTTTTATCGACCGTACAAACTAGTAAACAATCGCTTACTATAACTATACCACCAAGCATGGTGTCACGCACGCAGAGGAAAACATCAACATATCTCACTAGATGACCGCGGACACTCACTATCAGAACGCTAGCGTGAAGAAGAGCGGCATCATCAGCGAGCTAATTGCCTTTCGTGCTGCCTCTAGTTTCAGTGCCAACTAAGCTGCGAGTACACAGCGCTCATGTAGCTATAAGCCCATCGCGTGCATATACTTAGTACCCACCACAGAAAACATTCAGGCTATGGCCTTAGAATCTGAAAGGTAGCACCGTATTGCGAAAACCACACAAACGCTGCACTAGAGTCCGAGATTTTGTGAAGTGTTGCAGAAATCATAGCGAAGCCACGGACGACAAAGCCGGAAGCAGCGTGCGTCTTACTGATGGCGCGGCCGAGGAAACTGGGGGACTGCGGCTGCTTTTGCCCATGAGCAGCGTAATTCCTACCCCAGTCAACATCATGTCCTTGTGACACAGAATACTCGGCAAGAGAGTTAGAAGGTAGTTCTTGTTTTTAACATCATAACAGTTTTTCTTGATACGCCTACGAAAATCGCCGATCTCGCCGATGTACACATGATTGCAGTGTGCGTAAGGAATATTATAAACAACGCCGGGGTGCTTTTCTTTCCGAAGCTTGTCTTTGACATTTACAAACACGTTTATAATTTTTTTTCGCGGGCACACGTGCAACGTGCTCATCAAAAGGAGGAATTACGCAGGCTGTATAAGGCCTGGCTAGTACCAGGAGCATATCGCATCGCAGCACGTTTATGAAGAAAAACGGGCCGGAGGAATCTCCAGGTTGGCGGGATAGGAGACGCTGCACTGAAGTCACAAAGGAAGCGTGATATTTGTTACGTGAAAGTTCAAGACGAATCACTTATAAATCTTTTTCAATGTTTTTAAGAGAGCTGCAGGTATGTTGCGAACGTTGCATGAGCGATGCGGCGACGGAACGTTTGCGGGAAGCAGGGTGAACAGACCTGAAGTTCAAGTCAGCACTTTTTCGATTAATTCACCCGACTCACGCACATGTGTTCGGCCGCAGGCCACAAGTGATGATAGAGCATAGCGCAAGAAGCAGAGACCGTCTGTAATCCACGATTCGCCGCACTGGTACAGCTGGCTTGTGTATTTTCGGTAGCCTATAGATGGCAGGATAAGAGCCATTTTGTTAAAGGAGTCCGTAGTACAGGTGCTTGTGCCTCGGAGGGACAGAATAAAACACATCCGTGAGTAACATTTGGAAGCATTTCTGTGCTTTGCTGGCGGGGTCCTTGTCAAGATCAATATATGCGCGGTACATATACTCACTGCATGTGCTTGGGGAATAAAATTGCCGATGACCGCGCTTGTGAAAATTATTCCTAGGAAATCTTTAAAAACTTATATAATCTAACATCAATCTACAGCAAGGCATTCTTAGGTGAACATCACTGCCCAATACTGGTATATATTCGGCCATTCTAAGCTTACCAAATTATGTTGCGAATTTATTGAAAGAACTTCCTATGCTCTAAATGATCATTAATTTAATTTCTCCTGTCGAATACTTACTCTGGGCACCAACTCCACTTACCATCTGCTTGTACTGTAGAGTATAAAAAATATCGGTACTGATAAAACACCCTTTATATTTGACTTATTGAATGTGAGCGATGAACTAGCTAATTCTTGTCGTTCGCAGATGACACTCAAAGTTGACTTACCAGTAGAAAATAGAATTTTAATTTCTTTAATGTTGCCTGAGATATTTCTATTTTACTATGTCTGCTTACGGAACAAAATAAAAATAAAAACCAGGAAGTGAATATTTTGAGCCAGCCACGTACAGGTTCACCCAGCTTCTGCAGTATTCAGTATTTGATGAATTATGGCCGCAGCACATTAACACCTCCACGTTTCGTCGCGTTATTTCTTGAGACATTGCTAAGCGCAACGCATTTATTCCGCATCGCTGCTCGAGATGGAATTGAAATACAGCAATGAGTGCTGGTTAATGGTCAAGCACTCGACTCGCTAATATAGTCATACACACAAGAAATGAAATTATATGGAGTAAATAGTGCCCAAAATTTTCTATAACGAACAATCAGAATGTATTTAAGCAGTTCGGCCAGACACCCGATTTTAGTTTTGAAAAGAAAAAAAATCACATTGCTTTCTTACGCACATTTTCTTAGGGCTCTGCCCAAACTAATGAAAATAATTCAAAACAATGCGTATTGGTGACGAAGATGTTGGAGCGGACCAATTGGAGCGGATTTTCAGCATTTGATCTATTGACGCAAGGCACACGACGCAGCACATGCGGCGACAGTTACGGAAGTGGTACTGCTGTAGAAATGATTATTGATGCCGTCATATACGTCTTGTAGAACCCGAAGCTACAGAAGCTTCGTCGTCATGAAAGGCGGCTAGAGCGTCGAGACGGGCGAAACTAGCCACGAGACTTCATTCGTGGCTGGTGTGGTGATAAGTGAAATGCCAGCATGCACTGTTGTAAAGCTTGCATTTTTGCAATTAGCGTAGCATATATTTGTTTGAGGAGTTCGTGAAACTACTCTGGTAGGCAGTTAGCGTACGGCAGTACAAGACGGATTGATGGGGCACAGCGAGATCTGTCGGCCTGTTGGTGGGATATCCTTTGGCTCGAAGGGTGGGAAATCTGAATGGGCCACCGCTCGACCGAGGGAAGGTTTTAATTCATTGTAAAGGCGTATTCTTGGAGACGAAGTATCCGAAGGCTGAGACACCCCATCAAATGTTTCAGTGACTACAACCACACTAGAGCATCGCGGTCCGTTACTGCAAAACAAATCACCACCCTACAAGTATGGGCCGAATTTCTGTACAGATCTACAGAATAGCAGGTCATCGTGGAGCAAGTTCGGCTGGCGGGGGCGACGATTTGCTAACTGGTGGCAATGCTGGCTTACCGGCTTCAGTGGGCCGGATGACGGGCCTACTCTATTAAAAATGATGGAGGACCATGATGGATGTAAGGCTGACGTTTACAGTCTAAAACGTGTCGTCTGAATGCGAATATCCGAGTTACATTGTACTACACGCCAACGTTTGTGAAGTGGTACAGCAATTGTAGCGAATCCATGGCCGAGAGACCTCAAATACAAAAAAAAAAAAACCAAGGCAGCTGCAAAATTCGTTCTGATGGCTTGGAAACCATCGAACGCCTATATATGGTCCTGTTTCAGATCAGTATTATGTTTTGTTCGCCTTAATGCCGGCGTTCACGAGAGAAGTAAGCACTTCGCCTACCCTTTTTAAATTATAAGAAAATCAGGTGAAGAAAAACAACACTGGGCGTGCAAGTAGCAAGTACATTTTCTCATTTCTGACAAGGAAGCAGTGTTACTCACCGGTTCAAATGTTGCTGGGGGTTACAAAGCCAAAATGGCAACATGGTAAATTTCAACAGGCCATCATCGGTCCTCCTCTTTTCAGTATGAGCAGCCCGAACCAAGATAGGACTCTGAATAAGTACTCGGTCCCTTGTGATGTATCGAATGCGTTGTCAACCTGGGGAAGAGAATAGACATTTTGGCGCGCGAACCATATTGACGGACGCATTTTATTGGTGATGTATATTCATATGCAAAATAGTCCATATTAGTCTGGCACCACTCTTGTTTTGCTACGAGCTCGCATAGCTTCTTTTCTTTGGATAAGGGAGACATAGCTAAATCACTCAGAATTTCTTAAGGTAACTGATATTTATAGATGTTACCAATTTCGAAAAGGTTAGCAATGCAGCCTGCGTCGGAGCCCTCATGCGCCCGTGTGACCTCCGTGTCGATGAGAAAACCCAACCGACGCTAGTATCTGTAGAGCCTGCGAAGCATACGTCTGTTCTCTGAGTCGTTCGTACATGCTGAATGTTGCTGTTTCACGATAAGTTCGACTGGTTGGCGCCGATGTAGCACACACTTGGTACCTTTGCTTCGACAAGTTGATCATGACTCTCTCAGGTGATTTTATAAGCGGGAGAGCAGGCGATGAGCACTCACCAAAAGATAGGCTGGCCATTTCGCCCTTAAGGAAAGCTGAAAGCTCGATAGGTCAGGCTAAAGAATTCAATGAAGTATGGGTTGCTGACTGGTTAATATTACCTATGATTTCAAATGATGTGCTCTACTAAAAAAACACTTATGTTTTCTGCTTTCATCTCAAGATAACGTGAAAAAATTGCCCGTCAACTTCGAGCAGCACAACCATACGTGGACTACAGCCACTTAGGTACCAGTAGTCTTCGACTTAAAGGAAAGGCAAATTGTCTGGGAAAATAGTTTAGCACTGGTCAGCGAACGCAAAAGCAGGCTGAGCCATCTTTCTTGTTAAAAGAATGACTGTGTGTGAAAATGTTGTCGGGAGGGCAATTTTTTTTTTTGCACGTCGGTATTGTCTCGGGCACAATGCAGATGCTGCACCTGCAACGCCACTGGCGACGCTCCTCAAAACGCCGGTAATTTCCGACGGCTGGCGGCTGCCAGTGCGTTGTTCCTTATGCCCAACACTTGTGGCCTTGCGTGCTCCGTCACTTCAACATGTCGCGCATGCGTGCATATCTGTCAACATGCTATCAGTACAGGCAGTGACTGCTGGGTCGCCTGTACGTAAGGGACGGAAAGCACATCGCCGCCGCGTATTTGTGCCTGGAGATGAAGCCTTGTCTTAAGTTATGCCCTAAAGCACGCAGCCCATTCGCATTTGTGCAAGTATAAGTGTAGACAATATGTGATTATACAGCACACTTTACCAAAGCTGAAAAATGCATTCGGCCGTGGACTGAGGGCTCACCGAGGTATCTGCGAACCGGGAGCGTTGCCGATGTATATAATTGGTGTACCTTTATTGCATCCAGCCGATTTTATGTGCGAATTCCTCCCCGGTATGCTTCAGCTACAACGGCCCCAAATACATGGTCTGCGCGAGTACCAACTTTGACCTGCCCGCTGGCCCGTGTGGGGATCGTGCACCACCATCCATTTATGGTCCAGTGCCATCTTATTTGCTTGCTATGCTTTGCACAGCGAGAATAGCGAAAAAGCTGCCAAGGAATAAACACCTTGTAGACAAAGGGCACACAGAAGACTTATTCCCAAGGTGCAGATAACGATATTCGAGCTTCTGCCTAGAAAGCCAAGCAACAGTAAAATCTCAATGATAGCAGCGAACAATGTTGTCGGTCGAAAAGTGTAATCTCGTTGGTCGAGATGAACCGCTTTTTATCCCAATCATCCGCGATGTCCACATCTGTGGAGGTGACTTGTTTTTGTGAGCCTCAGTTCAATGGTGCTAATACAAGAAATGGACATTGCGATTTGGGCCAATTGAACTCCCTGCATAATCAACATGCCATCATTGCACTCCAATGCTGCGTATAGTGCTGCAGGTGACCACTATGCGTAAAGTACTACCATGTTTGACGGGGCGTCCCACGTTGCAGGTTCCGACATAACTCTCTAAAGAATAATATTTATTTTCTCGTAGTCCTTATGGTCAGAAATTAAACTGTGCACCCAAATTCCATCATTTTACAGTAAAAAATGAAATATAACTGACTACACTATCAAAATATAGTGTATAACTCTTTCATTATAATAAATTTCAAGAAAAATACACAAATCAGTACCCTACCTTCTATTCTTTCTTGCATCGCGGTTTGATAGCGTTGGAATACTGTTGTATACCAGATTTATTACTGGCGCAAGCGTGCATTCCACATTGTTGAACATTATTCTCGAAGCGGGCGAAATATAAGTGCTTTCTTTACTCATGATTGTTATAGGCGTTGCAGTGACTGCAATACATGCGACATGCATACATTTGTAACTTGTGTAAAGTTTATTATGAAGAACGCTTTTTGTAATTTAAGTTGCTTTCTAGTGTAATCTTCTTTTATACTCAGCTACGGTTTCAGTTGGCTGCAGAGCTCTGTAGTAGCGAAGGTGTTAAAACTATCATAATTATAAAATACATTAAAATGGTGACAAATTCTGGACTTGTCGGTAACTGAATCTTGTAAGGGAAGATGCGTTGGTAATAAGAAGACAGTAGAATTATGGAGAAACATCATTCCAATCGCAGAATAATTATATTCTATTTCATTTCGTCAGAAATGAAAGAAAACAAAACAAAAAAGTGTGACCGTCAGATGCTATGACGCAGGTCATTACCACGAGGAAATGTGTGCTCGTCATCCAAATCGTGCTGGAAGCGTCAACATTTGTGAAGAACAGAATGTCAAATGCAGTTTGCAAATGGGAGGCAAATGTCACCATGCATTGGCTCCTTGTGAAGCGGACATTAAATACTATTTGTGGCACTCATGCGCAGATTTTCTCTACAAAAGAGACACTAGATTTTGTTACAAATCTTCGATGGCTTACCAAAATAGGACAATAAACTGTATCGGTTAGCACACATTGAAGACTGGAGTTACGCAACTGGACACGTAAAACGCAAGCTGCAATCTAACATAATGGTCATGATGGAGAAGCCTCGAAGAGTATGGGCTGCTGTCTAGACGTTGCACATATAACGACAGGAGGAACGAAATAGTTATTTCATATCCAATTTAAAAATCACGGCGTTAGAATCACTAGATATATAGACGTCCTCAAATTCGTTAATTGTGAATCATGCGGTGAGGCAAGCGCGAGGCAGCTCCGTCGTCACTTTTTTATTTCGGCATGTGCACGCTTTGACATTATCTCAACTGACGGCTGTCAGTTGTTGTCTATCAAAGTAATTTATGCAGTACCGCCAATTATCTGATGTCGTTGCGTTGTGTCAAATCTGGTTTCGTGCACGTGCGACACTTACCCAGCAGCCCTAAACATACGGTACCATTCTTAAGCATCAGCAATTAAAGAATATGCGACTCGTGTTAATAAGCGAAGTGTGTCAGCCTTGTGTGGTCCTGTGCTGCGTGAAGCTGCCTGTTGCCACGTCCTTGAAGTTGTCAGTGCTACATCAAAGAACAAATGCAAGGTCGCCGGACGCCAGGATGAAAAAGGCCTACCTCCTCCAAACCGTTCTTTCCCTCTCCTACTTCATCGTTGGTAACTAAGACTAAATTTCTCTCCTTGCTCTTACTTTTCTCGAAATGCAAATTTTATTCTTAGCACCTAGATTGTTCTTTCCGATGTAATTATTTTCTTCCTATTCGCTCTTTGAAGAAGAAAAAACACTTAACAGAACAAATGTAAAACCTAAACATCAAGAAGAAGCGGACGATATACTGTAGTTTCTGCGAACATTTCTTATACTGCTGTACATAAATTGGCAGTAAGCTCCTTCCCGTTATTGGTACGATTGACACGTGATGTGAAGGCTAGTGCTTTTTGTCACACATGCCCATGCAATAGTTTGTAAAAATAGAGCTTATGAACAGTGTAGCATGACTATAATAATAAACTAAAGCTTCTAGTTACGGGCTACTGCACAGTATTGTAATCACATAGCAACACGACAAATTTACAGATGAGCACCTCCAATGTAATCTAAAGATGTAAGAATGCTATAGTGGGGATAATTTTACTCAATGATTGGATTTACTCAATTTTAAGCGATTGCGCAGCGTGCGTATGATTGGCGAGCCATAGCAAACAGGTGGTGGGAACCTGAAAGAAAGAGGCATATGGATTCCAGGACAGAAGGGAAAGGTAGTAAGATGAAATAACGTGTAATACTTTGTCTCGTTGTCTGACGTAAGATTAATTTAAAAGGAGGCTGCCGCAATTGCGCGAAACTTGTCGCCGGATAGAAACATTTATTGAGAGCCATAGTAACTACCTCGTCTGCTTTTCAATCACTTGGCCCCAGCACCTGCTTTATTCTTCATAATATGGAAGAGGAATTGCAGAACACCTGCCCCCCTCCACCCCCAGTACAGACGTACATAGTCATGACTACTAGAAAACAACACTTTTAATTTAATACCGTACTTACAGGGCAATGTCCTCAATTACAGGATCTTCCATCCCGTTATCCAAAAAAAGGTGATAGTGGGCAGTTTATTTTTACAAACGTATCTCCTTTAGTAGATTTTGTACTTTTTCTACATTGTTCCAGTGGCCGATGTGTAACAAAACAACCGTGTTGGAGACCAAATAGACGTAGCATGAGGATGGACAAGCAAGAATAGAGGAAATGCTTTTTCAAACCTCAGAATCTGTGACATCGGGATAAGTTTACATGTTTAATCACTAGGTGTACTTCGACGGTGTTTTACTCACCTTGTGAATAGCTGCTTCAGCCTATTCGCTTTTATACAGGCTGGAGAAAGGACGTTTTGTAGAGAAACATTGATGTGAAAACGAAATGTGCGATGAAACTGATTTAATGTATGATGTTGAAACAAGAACAGATTTGCCAAACTATTGTCTAAACGTTTCATAATACTTTTGCGGCCTCACAAAAGGAAAGCTTACAATAGAAATAATACTTCTTGTACCCTCGGGCAACCGAGGATAGAAAACAGTCACATGATTTTGCATTTGGCTTTCCCTCTGCAGATGTTACACAATATTACGCAATAAACCACGGAAGTTTACACGTTCAAAAGTAAGGACACGCCGCGGTGGCTTAGTGGCTTTAGTGCTGCGCTGCGAAGCACAAGGTCTTGGGATCCAATCCTGGCCGCGGTGGCCGCTTTTCGATGGGGACTAAATGCAAAGACTACTGTGTCGAGTCCATTGCGGGCAGTCCGGCGGTAAAACTAATCCGGAGGCCCCCACTATACGGCGTGCCTCAACCAAATCGTGGTTTTGGAACTTAAAACGTCGGAATTACATACAGGGTATCATTTTTAAGTTTTACGGAATTTTACCAGGTAGCATAATTCTTATCGTTCAGCTGGGTTATTCGAAGAGGCTGATATTAGTACCACGAGAAATTGAAACACATTTCCAACTAATTAACAAAAATCGACTAATGATCTTCTTAGCTAATTACTTTACAATACATATGGCAATTTACGAATTGTAGCCGGTGAGTTTGCAAAACGCGTCGAAACGTAAGCCAAACGCTGTTGTCCTCAGCGAGTCGCACTGCGCTTAGCCACATGGACTCGTGGCGGCACCTTGCGGCGGCCGCGGTGTAGCCGACCGCAGCGGCCAATAGCAGCCGTGTATTGGAGTGTGCTAATTATTCCGAAATAAAGCACACAGAAAAGAGCGAGGATCATGGGGTCTTTTGAAACGAGAGCGTTTGAGAGAAAGGTGACTTCGCGTTCCGCTTGCGAGCTCCACAGACCGCGTACGACAGCAGAACTTGGCCGAGATGTTCACAACAGCCTATGCTACCCGCGGACTACGGTATTTCACCAAACCCGATGGGTGGTTCAGAGCCCCTTTAAGGGCCCCGTACCGCACGAAATCTGGTGTCGGCGTCCGGCGTCGGCATCAGTTAGAGAAAAATCATCCCGAGCCACGCAGGCCCTCCACGTGGCACATAGGCGTTACTTAAATAATAAATTTCTGAAAGTAAAATGCGTAATAAAATTCGTAAAGTAGAACTTGCACGCAACCGACAGACATGATATCGTCGGATGGTAATTTGAACATTCGAGAAAACATAATTCCGTTACGCGGAAACTCAAACACAAACCCGTTTTCAAGCTGTCGTTTGAGTTCTGTCTGAGAGGGAGCGGCGCGCCCCACTCCGTTCCTTGCAACACCATCCAGATGGCGCTCGCTGCCGTGCATCCGTGCAGTGGCGGATCCAGCCGTGCGGGGAAAAAAATAAACTACGGTTGATCCCTCTTTCGTATGAACCGGAAAAACAGGAAAGTGAAACGTGTCTTCACAGAAGCTGTTGCATGTTTGTTCGTCAACTCACGGTCCGCTGCAGCGAAAGACACACGATTTGCGGGCCGGCGATTATGTTGCAGGTTTGTTGGCACGCGGCGTCCTGTTGGCAAACGCGGTCCTGCTGGCGAGTGCCATCGGCGAAGATTCATGCATTCTGATCCGTCTCCTAGTGGCTACGGCAGCCAGTCGAGCTGCGACGCGCACAGTTCCAGGAATGCCAGTGCAGAGTGCACCGTGCACCGCGAACAGGCGAAGGCATTCGGCTTCACGCTGGCGTGTCCCTCACCGGAGCAAAGCGAGATTGCGTAATGGAAACATCGTTCTTTTCTTAGGAACTACATAAGAGGATGAATTTCACATCTAGCTCACGCCATAATATAGCAGGCACGAACACGAGCCATGAGAAAGCAGCTCGTAGTACCAGGAGGTAGCCGCAAACGAGTTGGCACACAGCTCGGCCCGAGCCTTCCTTCCCCGGGCTCTGTCTACCGACCCCTCAGACCGCGGCATTCAGTTCCCAACACAGATAACAGCATACGCAGATATACTGCACCATATCGCCTGCGCAGACAAACTCTACCTCATCCCCCTAATGGTGCAGCCAGACGAAGGACCGAATCCGAATTTGCAGGGGCAGACTGCCCGTCACGTGACCTCACATCAGCGATTTGCCTCGTCCGCGCCTCGTCCGGGAGGCGCGCGGACGGATAACGCCAAGCCGTTTTTCACATCCGGATTCTGGCGGGGTAAAGCCGCAGCTTTAGCTTATAAACACGCAGTGTCTGGCAACCAGTCCACTTCTCTCCTGCTCGAGGACAGTCGCATTGCAGTCAGCATCAGTACTTTGTTTCCTGGCGCCTGGTTTCAGTGCTTCATAGCTCCTGGTTTCGTTCACTTCTATGAACAATGAATTTCTGCGATAATGCGGCCTTTTATTTCAACCACATCGTGGAAGAGTTTCCCACTTTGTGGGACCTCAGCCGTGCAGATTATGTGGACACCGTCACAATCAGGGAATAGTGACTCTCCTGCAAAGAAAAAAAATCTCAGTCAACTGCTCGCTAGCAGACTACAAAGAAGTAGGTCGTGTAGAAATACATCTGATATCTGTTTGTTTCGGAGCAGTAAATGAATAAAGTATCAGCGAAAACCAATTACACTCAGTGGTGTAGTTAAGTGTAAACAGATCAATATTATCTCATGCATGTTTATGCAGAAAGGCGGTGCTGACACCACGGCCATACAAAACTTGTGCGCACTCGTGATACCTCTTCCACGTGAACCCTCTGGATCTGCATTAAATATTTCGGGCACGATTGAGCTTGTACACTACCACACGAACGCACTTAAATACACTTGTGTAGCGGCTTTTGATCAGCAACAAGCTCAGTTTTCAACCGATATACATTTACCACGGCGATCTCTGTAATAACTTGGAAACGTGTGATACTTACCTGAAGCAAGGTACCGCAGTGTGACCTGCAGCACGATGTAAGAGTATATTTCTTACACCGTGGTTTCCGCTGATATAGAACGGCGCATAACGGTATCCTCCCTTTGTATGCGGGGCCCCACGCGCGACAGCAGTTGCAGAAACTGCTCTCTGCTTACACGAAGCAGCCTCCGGTATTCGTCGAGGTCAGTCTTCAGGAGCTCTTCGTAGGGTAGGTTTTGGACACCCAATTATTTTCTTCCCATCCAGTCTTTCCGCCAACAACGCCGTTTTTGTGGAAACAAATCAAAGTCCTCGTCAATCTCGAACAGAACAACAGCCATCGCGGCCAAACGTCGCTTTTTGCTGGCCTCCATTTTGCAGGAAGAAACTCTCAAACCAGTCTTCTGCTAGCCAGCGCAGAGGCTGCGTTCGAGAGTAATCCGGCGCGGTGGCGCTGTCGTCTGCTAGGGCTTCGTCCACCGTGTGGATGCGCCTGCAGCCGGACGGTCCGTGGCAAGTCGTCCGCGTCCGCTAAAAATCTGGATTCGGTCCTTCGTCTCGATGCACCATAAGGGACATACTAAAGCAGGAGAGACTCGCCTGCGCAGACTCCAAACTATGTCGTATGGCAGCCCGGCCGTGCTGGCCAAAATATATCCCAAACATTTGAACACCACCTGTAAATTCTGTGTTAGCAGGGCTAACCTGTACCACATGGTTTGGTCCTTGCAAGCTAACAGCAGCATAGCGCAAATTACGTAGCCGAAGTGGGAGGGTAGGAGGAGGCTATGTCCAGCCCGGCTATCGAGGACCAGCGGAGCCTCGTGGAGAGGGCGCGGGTGCCAGCCCTGTCCAACGGTGCCCCGGAATAGGGACCCGCGCGACCCTCTCCAGCAATACCTAATGCAAGATATAATTTTCAATAAATGTTTTATTCATTCATTCTTCCGGAGTTCCTGTGTTCAAATCCTGCCGCGATAGCGTTAAGGGCCCCGTGTCGCAGAAAATAACGGCGGCGGCGTGGATGTCGGCGCACGTGGCGCAGAAAATCATCCCGTACCACCCCAACCGCGCAGGCCGTCCACGTGGCTCAAGGTGTTAGTGAACAAAAATTGAATTTCTCACAGTGAAATCGGTCAGAAAATGGCAAAGTACGACTTAACCACCACCTACAGACATGGTGGCGTCGGACCGTTATTTTAATGTGCGAGAAAACATAATTCTGTTACGAGGAAACAATTGGAACCTATTGAACATAAAACATATTGTTGTATTGTGCCAGTGCAGCTGGCTCTTTGAAATGATTGCCGCATGTATCACACTGCGCAGCTAGTAGGCACGCCAGTTTCCTTTGCACCAAAGACGCAGCAACGAAATTTGCAAATTTACAGCATTTGATGAACTGCGTAACTAAAGCTTCGCTTCGCATAGGCTGCAAGGTGTGCGTTGTACCAGCATCATTTTTGTAAACAATACCAAGGTATATTTCCAAGCACACAATATTTACTAGAGTTATTCTCGCTACTAACCGGCAAAATATGAAGAGCTAGTGAAAATAGGTATGTTGGGCTTCAGCAGAGCGAGGAAATAGTTCGCAAATAATCTACATGAGCTACACTTTTATGCCCAGAACCACTGCAGTCGCCAGCTGCTTTCGTCGCCGAGACATGCCTGATTTTTGAGAACCAGCTCGTGAAGCGTCTGTTGAGCGAAGGCCAAAATATACAAGACTATGCAACATCATTTGTGGCATCGGTATGTAGTCAGAATTTTATTCGTGCCCTTTGCACATTTCTTACGGGACTGTTTTCTAATTCAGAGTTATTTCAGGAAAGTGAAGTTTCATGATGTGGTGCACCTTATTCAGTCTTTGATCACGATTCTGTATAAAAGGTTTTGACATATCTTTAGTTAATGAGATTTGAAATAACGTGTAGCACCTGTTTACACATTTTTGTGGGTAGTATTTAATGTAATGAAATATGCTGCGGAAAATAGATACACCGTTTACGTGTAGAAATGTGGAATGATTGCCTGTTGCTCGATATTAAAGAAGCCTACATATATCTGGGGTTCTAGGGAGGCTAAAATTAATTACTTGCGCTGTTTCGGGTATTTGGGTATCATAAACGCTATGAAAGTGCGCATGTATGAAATGATGATGATGAATACTGGGTCTCGCTACTTCAACTTTTCTCGATCTTAAATACTCAGCGGGTGGCTTTACTCTTGCAGTACAACTTGTAGACGTTTTATTCGGCAATTATCACTCGTTTACTCGTATTAAAGTTCTTCTGAAGTACCTTATATTCAACTGCAAGTAAAATGAGGCCTGGAACGTTCTGTGCCCAATCACGTATGCCGCACACGGAGACATTGATATCAGCTTGAGCAATGTCATGATAAGAATAATACCTTTGTTTCAATTTTGTAGATGAACCTACAGGATGCTCAATGCAACATTATCTTTGGCATAAATGTGTATTTTCTTACTCTTCTCAATGAGTATCGGCTCTATCACTCGTGATAACTGGTATATAGAATTGTTCTGAGAAAAAAAAAGTGAAGCTTTTAAGGTCTTAATAAGAGAGAGTCGATCATACCATCAAAAGTGTTAAAGTTGGAGTCAAATATAGTTCCCGCAACCCCGATACGCTAATGATATAAAGTACCTTAGAATGTTTAATAAAATTAGGGAGACGTGTACATGCTAACAGCTCCATTTAAATATTGCAAATATATAAGTGCACTAACTTAACGCTGGCGATGCAGTATATTTATGAGTTCCTCGACGGAGTGCATCTGGAAAATAGCGGAAATAATTCTTGCTTTCCAAATTGGGCTTGTCCTGGGACACCCACACAGAATAAAACACACAAGACCAGAGAGCAGTGGGAGACCGCACTGCTCAGCTGGGCACTGGAAGACCAACTTAAGGCATTCCAGCAGCCCAAAGATGCCGCTAGAGCCCAAGGACACGAGGCCGTTATCTAGGTAGCGAGGCCTAGGTCTTACAAATCTGCTGCACAAAAATCAAGTTTATTCCTCCTCCTCCTCCAAATTATGAAGGCATAGTGCCTACCCATAAATCGTCTTACAATGGCTGCCGGCATAGCGAAAAATGTACCGGCAGTACACTTCTAATATCGGGTTAAACATGTCGTTTCATCGGAGATCACATAGAAAGGAAGGATGCGCCGCCGTATGCATTCGCACCAACTGTCGCAAACTAAACAACTGGAGTCCCTAAAGTTAAATATTATGCTGGTGTGTTGACTTGTCAACAGGCCTTATTTTTCGGTATTCTTTTACCAGGTCAGCTCGATCCTGCAAAAGCTTCAGCCTCCGGGCATGATTAATTTGACGTCTATTCTAATAAACTATGCGGTAAGTATATTGGCTTAGGTATGTTCTTGTTTTCACTGCTGATAATTTTCCAGGGGCCTGATGACTATTTGAAGTATACGAAGAACAATCGTGTCGACGGTATCACCAGCTTTTCGAGGTTGGGGGCCTTTGGCTGGTCAAGCCAAGAAATCCCGCTCGCGGACATGACCATTGCTTTGATAGGGTGAGAAAAAAAACATACTGCACGCAATTTGGGAATCGACGTTCGGCGAGAAATATTGTTGGCTGTGGGATATCTAGTATTGTTTGGGGAGTCAGCAAAATATTAGTATAGTTCCGTTCGATTTGAATGTGCGATTGTCATCTAGTTCACGGCGGTGCACATGAAGCTCGGCAATTGTGCAGATCAGTTTCAGTGTAACCGGCACAATGCGACACTATTGAAAAGAACTTCGAGATGCAGACTTTATGGCGGCGTTATGTTTCATCCGCCTAATGCGCGCTGTCCGCTTCCGGTAAAATCGTAGCTGAATCACAAGTATGGCCAGCTCCTAGGGCGCAAACACAACCTGACTTGTGTAGACACAACAGGCGCGCTTAAGCCGGACGGCACTTACGCCCGTGTGCTGTGTCGTCTACTGCGCAGATGCTTAGCACCTGCAAGTCTACACCAAGTCGCCACCGTCACCAGTCTGGGTGAAGAAAAATTACGAAGCAGCCCTGCACTTCTCCCGCAAAGTGTTGAAGCGAACGGTGTGGTTCAGAGGGAACCGTTGCTGCACCGCTGAAGCCAAGTGGCAGGGTGCAGCACTTCGTCATCTGGTTCAGCTGGTGCAAGCGAATCGAGCAGGTCTGATGAAGACAAACATGTTTGTGTAAGACGTGCTTCATGTTAGCTAGGCCCAGGCACACGTAAAACTTGGAGAGGCCAGAAATGTCCTCTTCACCTGTAACGAGGAATCTATTCTAGGAAGCTTTGGCTGTTCTTGTGCCACACTCGGGCGGGTAGAAAGCGACTAATTCCGCGGTGCCTTTCTCTTTCCAGAGAGCACTACTTTTCCTATAGAGCCATTGTGGCCGCCCTCTATTCTGTTTGTCTCTGAGATGAACAGCTTGGGCCTAAGCATACGACATACACGACGACAGGAGATCGTGGCAGTTAAAGGAAAGGTGCGCAATGTCGACAAAGCTGCACTTGCCGTTTGCATTCCCGTTTTATTTTTAAAGCGAATATCTTTCTTTGCATTTTTCGCCGGTTTTCGGGGTGGACGGAAGCCGTTAGTCGGTGGTCGGACTTGCAATACAAAGGCAATGAGGGAAAGGGCGCGTGCTCTCGCGCCATCGAATTGCTCTGAGACATGGGGGGAAGAAGCTGGAGAGAGGAAGAGAAGTGGCAAGGCCTCCTAGAGAGCGCGAGGCCGGTTCAATTCCATCCGTGACATTTATGCTACCTTGCCCGCCTGCCATTGAATCTAATAAGGACGCTCCCACGTAAGCCGCGGTGATTTTAACATCACCGCTTTCGATACGCCGGGTTGGGCGATAGAAATTTCGATCCAAGTAGCATGACGTCATAAAGCATTGTGTAGAGGCCTGTTATCAAGGAGGCGTAAGATAATAACGACTGTTGGGAGCTCCCGCACAACCAAGTTGAAAGCGGGGATGAGCGGAAGGGCTAAGGTGGAAGGGCCTGTCACGCGTGACCTTTGTTTCGTAAGTTCTCTCCTTCGCTCGTTCCATCATTCGATCGTTTGCTAGCTCGTCGATTCATTCATAAGTTGGGGCTATTCCTTTACATTGACAATTATTGTTGATGGTCTGAGCAAGTGTTTTTATTACGTGCCTTTGTGTAAATACTTTGTCTATGTAGTACTCCCTTGAACATACTGAACCGCTAGTGTTTCCTTCTTGTTCCCGAAAACTGTAGCGGCGGCCAGGACAGCCCACCTGCAGCAACCACATTAGCACAAGAGAGCTCATTATTTCTATACGACAGTGGAATATTATATATATATAAAAAAAACTGCGTATACCGCCTCATGCAACAGATCGGTGTCAGTGCCATCAATACCAGAAACGCATTCTCGTGAGATCATTGCAAGGGGCCAGAACCACTACGCCTCTATACGCGGGCGCCAAAAGTCGCACTGGTAAAGCGTCAAGCGCAGTTTACCAGGGCGCAGTGCAGTGGCTCCTGGAAAGCCACGAAGAGCCTTCAGGAGAGGCGAGGGTGGCTCATGGGTACCAGAAAGAACACGGAGTCAACCATGATTAAGCGCAGACGTCGTACCTTTCCATATTCGTCAAGCAGTGGTGTCAAAAGTGCCCAGTGTATTCGTGGACGCCATCACCCAAGCGGAAATCACACGGCCACCCCCAGGGTCATCAACCCTCCCCCAACAAAACCTCGGCAAATCAATCGGCAGGGCGTTCTCTGTGCGGCTTCAAAACATCTTGCTAGGTGCAAACTAGGTATGATGTTTAAATATAGGGAAATGTTGGAGAGCCATGGTTCCGAAGTAGATGCTCTAGTATTATACTTTCTGAGTAATCAAGTTTCTTCTGTGTACTCCGGACAATTAACTGAATGCATCGATGTGATTTGCCGGGCTCTGTTTTGGTTCCCTATGCAGATTTCTTTACAACATTCCTTCGAAATGGCACCCTTTCGTTACGGCCTTGATCGCGAGCCAACACGAGCACCATAAATGTTTTTCTCGGATACCGAACACCATCAGTTTGTTGCGCCTACTTCCATTTTCAAGGTTAGAACGTGTGCCTTAAAAATATTCAAAATATTTTGTGGCAGTATATATGTCATTGTTCTCATTTCATTTATAATTGAAGCGATTGTTACTTTCTTTAGCTTTAACGTAATAACATCAAGTTTTTTCCTAATGCTTTTCTCGCCTAGGACTAGGCTTGGATACGCCAAACAACATAAGCAAACAGGAAAGCGATACGTTTCTAACGTAGCAGATTCTGTTGAGGCAACGAGGGTATGTCAGCTAGATAAAGAATACGTTGCCTTTATTAGTAGAGGGAGAGAGAGATAAAACTTTATTGTGTCCATGATGAGGTCTGGGGGTGGCGGGGGTGGGGAGACTAACCCCCTGGTCTCCCCTTCCTCAGACGGCGACCAGCCCTTGCTTTCTGGCGGCGTCTTCGGCCATCCGGACGGCCCATATATAGCTGCTCTTCTGGGTCCAAGCTGAGCAGCAAAGTCTCCCACTGCTCGGCCGTAGTTATGATGCGTGTATTCTTAGTGCGGTGGGTGTGGGAGGGTGTAGCTTTCGCGCATGCCCAGATGATGTGACCGAGGTCAGCGCGGGCCTCACAGGCTTTGCAGAATGGGGAGTATTCATCGGGGTAAATTTGGTTGTTGCACGGGGTTTGGGAAAGTTCGTCTCTGAAGTAGTCGCCAAGTGGTGGATTGTGGTTTACGCAGTGTTTCGTGTGCTGTGGGGTAGCATAACCGCTCTCTGCAGTAGTGGAGGAGGATTTCTCTGAATGTGACCATGCGGTCGCGCGCGTGACCGCGATGCAGAACAAAGGGCTCGTCAGGATTGGAAGACGCAGGAGGCGGATGATGCGTCTGTTGTGCGAGAGCTCGGGCGGCATCGTTGGCGGCTTCGTTTCGGCCAGGGGCCCAGATGATCTGTACGCGGCGTTGCCTTGAGGCGGGAGTGCCGGAGAGTATTTTCTTTGCTTGGGGTGCTATGAGTACCTCTTGTGTAGTAGCGAATGGCCGTTTTTGAATCGCTGATGATGTAGTGTGCATTGGTAGAGGCATAGGCCAAGGCGATGTCCGTTTCCTCTCCTTCTTCGGGTGGAGTGGTGAGTATTGATGCGGCCGCGGCGAGGCGGTATTGTGAGCCCGCGACTACGGCGACCGCCATGGCGTTCTGGTGGGGGTATTCCGCGGTGTCCACGTAGGCTACATCTGCGGCGTGGTCGTAGCGCTTTCGTAGATGTTCAGCTCTGTTTGCACATCGCTCCTGATTCTGTTCTGGGTGCATATTACGAGTTGTGGGCTATATAACTAACTGAGAGCGAATGTTTGGAGGTGAATGTTTGTGTTCGAATGTTAATAGTAGAGAGTCGTCTCTAGCTAGCACTAAGAAAACAACCGGATTTGACTTGATGTCGACCTGAGGGCAGCTACCATGCCCACTGAAGAAATTAGATGGGTGCTGTGCATTTATATTGTCGATTTGTGACGTCGAAGCGGCTGCACGTGACAACTGCCAGGTCTGTCGATAGTAGACCGCCTCTTGGTGTGCGGCGTGTTAAAAATTTCCCCTGGAATTAGCGAGTATAAGTGTGTGATGCGCTCCTCTTGCCGTCGTGGTCGATGTCAGGATGAGAAGCTGCATGAAAAAAAAATTGAATTTGGCATGATGCCTACGCGAGTCCAGCTGATACGTCGGCTGTGTGTTCCGAATGTTTTTATAGTGTGCAACATTCTGTGTGTAGTATTGATGCGAAAGCATCAAATGGCCCATTCAGCGAAAAAGCTGGCGCATTTAGTCTGTATCGGCGAAACGGCAGGTAAATTCCCACTGTTTGCGGAGCCATGTCACGAACGCTCCTCGACGCCACACTACGGGTGCGCCTCGACGGAGCAGAGCGGGCGAAAGAGAACACCTGCTGCCGCGAGCGCGCACCATATGTTGCGTGAGGGGAGAGGGCATCGCCGTGGCGCCGCGTCGCCCTCACTCTGGCTCTCGGATGCCTGTGGTATCCGTGTGTTCCTTGTCTGCGCACGCTCTCCCCTGCATTCTAACTGCACCTCGGTAAGGCCAAATCACAGCGCGCCAAACGTCTCAACGTGTTCGCTTGCCCGCGAGGAATTCTTAACTCGAAAGACCGCTCAGCGGCGCTGAATTCGACTATAGTGTTTTCGCATTCACAACTTATAAAGAACTGTTTATGTGTTCTCGAATTTTTACAGTGTGCTATATTGTTTATTCGGCGAAACATTGTCTCACTGCACACTCCTTCTGACAGTTTGATTCTAAAGCCACCAGAACGTTTGCAAATAAATAGAATAAGTAAATGAGAGCGATATGGGCAGCCATGACGTGGAATGTTTGTCAGACCTCTCCGTTTCTAAAGTACAGGATGAGGTAAGCGACGCCCATTAGACAACGGCAAAAAGAAAAACCAAACGGCCCGATAGGATCGACAAAGTTAGCTCACTTTAGATATACAGTGTTCGCGAGCTTTGGACATGCGGTTAGAAAGTGCTCGTATTCAAAACGAAAGAAAAGCCTGGCAGCTGTGCGGAACTGGTACGGCGACTTCTTTCTAAACAGTGCGAAGACCCTCAGATATTGAGGTATTTTGCGTTCTGATTCGCCCAACGCAAATCACCTGGTGTACGAAAGAACGCACATGTAGTACTAAAGAACGGAAGCATGGCGGCGGGGCTTGCAAAAACGTTTGGATGTGCTAATTCTAAAACTTCTCCATATTATACTAAACTGCTTCCAGGCTCATTTCTAAAATTTCCCACGGTTAGCAAGTTATAGTTCTGGTTGCAGTCACATATCATATATGATATCATCAGGAGAATGTCCTGATGAATCGTGCCCAAAAGAAGTGCACATGTCAGCGGAAGATTTCCGCACGTGGATTATGCTGAATTCAATGTTGAGGGCGGCAGCCTCTAAACAAGTCGAGCTTCGTGAAAGCGAGAACGTGCAAGACATATAATAAAATTGGGGGCGAAGAGGGTGCCTGTAGACAAACAGCGGTTGCCGCTAGAACAACGAACGAAGGCCCCATGATATACGAAAGGAGGGTCTTAATTAAGTCACCGACCCAGACAAGCCCACAAGCCCGGAGCATTCGTTGTTTCCTATGCGGTAGTGCGAATCTCCGTATTGCTGTCCACGTTCTCGTGCATGGAAGTAAAAGGGAGCAAGTTGAAGAATAAGCGTTCCGAGCTACTGTTTGTGGACGCGACTTTATAAAGCACAGAAATTTTGCAATCCCAAAGTTCGGAATTGTAGAAGTGAGCGTTTTAGGCCGAGTGGTTGACGCGTTTGCGAAACAAGGCATGATTTCTGAAACGATAGCTTGCACAATTGGTAGCTGCGTTTCAGTCTTCAATATTGAATGCTATGTCAGTTTTCGTACTATAAGTGTAGGCTTCTCACATTCAATGCATAAAACAGGTCATGCTTCTCGAACCATTTAGAGTGGCTATTTCGGCTCCTATCGTGAATAAGGGAGGCGTTTAGGTGCCTGTGATATGCGCCTAAAACGAGAAGCTTTAGTGCTTAGTAATCCGGTCTGTAGCTCCAATTTATATCATTATTACGCAGAAACCAATGCGATATCGGGTGCTGTGTTGAGGGCTGACTATGGGCTGTGTAAAACGGCAGAATTTTTAACAGCGGAGCTAGTTAAGGTCAAGGTTGATCACTACGGAGCGATGGTGTTCGCAGTTTTGAGCTAAGTGGAAAGATTGTGAAATGAGGAGAGGGGGTGCAGAGAGAGAAAGAGAGACAGACAGAGAACGGGAGAAATAAAGAAACCAAAATAAACTTTCTTGGAGAGGTGGGATTCGAACCCGGGTACTCACTGTCCCCGGCAGTGTAGTCCCCAAGGTACAAAAAGTCCCCTTTCCGCCATCCATATCTTGGCGGTCAGTGTGCCGGTGTGTAACCAGGCTACCCACGCTTGCAGAATATGTATTTATGGGAACCATATGATTGCGTTTTACCGATGATTGTAACACAACTTGTTATGGGGGAGCGAAAGAGAAAATGAGAGCGAGAGAGAGAGACACAGAGAGAGAGAGAGAGAGAGTGAGAAAGAAAGAGAAAGAAAGAGAAACACAGGTAGAGAGAAAGAGAGGCGGAATTTGAACCTGGCTACTCACGGTCCGAATGCGATCGTCATACCCACTACGCTATACACCCACGCTTGCCGAGCTCCGCTGTTTCATCAGATTTCACAGCGTTGAACTAGCTTAAGTATTTATATCAGGTGAACGAACCACCAACCAAACGACACGAAACCATCGGGGTGTATGCATAGATGGCTTAGCTTTAGGTTTAGCTGTGTATTTCAGGTCATGAATCTTGATGCCAGACATGCAAGCTGAACATTTATTCCGCCTTCGCGGCTGGCGGCTAAATACAATACATCAATGGGCATAAATCTTTTAAAGCAGAATCTAGCGCTGTCTTTACTAGCTCCGTGAACTATTCATTAAAAGAGTACAATTTGTTATAAAATTATCAAATAGATATATCTAGCAGAAACGTTCTGCGTATCAGGGCCATGTGATAGAGCTTCAGTTAAACAATGGCCGAAGTCTTATTTACGTGTTAATTATAATTTCAGCCAAGACATGGAAATAATGAAATCCGATGGCACGTCGGTTCCGTTGTATGGTATGGTACATTTTTATGCATTTTGTTATTTGCATACTTTAAAAAAAGAAAAAGAAAATATGCAATGTTCCAATGCTATTAACAGAAAAAATACGTACAACAGAGACCTGACAGCTATCGTCAAAAGTACGATATACACTTTCGTCAATTCGGCTTCCACACTGGATACTGTAGATACTAAGATACTGCATACTAAGAGATAACTACTTATTTAAAATATTATTCACAACACATTAATCAGCTTGTTTTAAAGCGCTAGCTTAATTTTCTTAAGTCATTGCCCAGTATCGCGTTTTGGCGCCATTCGCAGACTCAGACCTTCGCTGCACACCATAAGATACGTTTTCAGCACGCTTGAAGGTGCTTACATTAGTTGAAGCGGGACCTTACACCAATGAGAGGGCAGTTTGGTCCCGGTGCGCAAAGCCCTTACGCAAGATCGTGGTAACACAGGATTACGGTTTCCTTCAACACCACCAGATAGTCTTGGTCTCCGGCGCACCATCGGTGGCGAAAACCAGACTTGCAGAGAAAGTGTGAGCTTTTCATAAAGGCAAACCGACCAGCAAACCAGTAGCGCACCCAGATTCTCTGCCAGGGGGGGGGGGGGGGGGGGGGGGGGGAAGCAAGCACTTCGCATAATATGCAATTTCCTTGCTCTAGCCAGAGAAATCCAACAGCAAATAAAATGCCTATAGTTATAATAATAATGACACAAAGGATGACAATGCTTATTTACTCAGTGTTTTAATCAAAGTCTTGAAAAAGCTTGATAGGTCCAGGAGGTAAGTCTGCAGAGCAGTGCACGTGGTCATCCGTTGAAGATCTTACCTAAACGGTCATGGCAGCAGTGAGCGGTGGCAGTGTCTGAGTAGGTCACTTATAACTGATGGAGTGGGAAAACTCAGGAATGTCAGTAATAGCGTAGATAGAGCACCAAAATGATAAAGTGTATGTTACAAGCTGTCACTCGCGCGTCGTCAGCGCGAAGGCCCCGACGTGAAATGACAGCAGGGTGTGGTCGTTCCCTAAGTAAGCAGACACATTGAAGGGAGCAGAGGCTGGGGTTTCAGTCGCCTCAGGCTGGGGGGGGGGGTTGAACTCCCGAACTCCCCTCACTCCCCCCTCCCGTCGGTACGCCACTGCAGCAAACCAATCCATTGCTGTCACACTATCGAGGAATATCATGCGAAAAGCAGCGCCCTATGACTAGCTCACTATAGCTGTCTAATAGCTGTCTAAGAATGTCCAAGCGTTAGCTATAGCTAACGCTTGGACATTCGCGTTACACAATCCTAACACTCCTGGGAGCTATTTTATTACGACATTTGATACTACAGGCAAAAAAAATTCATTTTGCTAGTCTTAGCTGTTTGAATGTTGATGAAATAAATTGAACACTTCTACTAACTCGCACACTTATTTCGGATCAAGCAGTAAATATTTGACGAGTATTACCATGTTCTTTAGTTCGTGACACTTCTGTGCCACAGCGCTGTTGTTTCGGTTGTTTGTTATTCCGGCTCAATATTATTACTGTTCGCCATATCTTACACCTTTGCTTATTGTCCTCTGTAGGCCACAGAGACGAGAGTATTCAATTCAAATAATTCAGCAGGTTTGTTACCATTGTTTAAGAAAAGAACGCGATTGTAATATTATGTTGTCTTAAGAATACATTATTATAAATATTGATAAGCTATATATGGCAGCATGCTCTATGATCTTTTTGAGATAATAAGCTTATGAAATGCTCGCATTAAAGCCAACATCAGTTTGTTTCTTTGCATGCTTCGAAAACAGGAATTACGAAAACAAAAGGAGCTTGCAGTTCAATCAATATCATCCTTGCTATGGACACCGGTAAAGAGTATACAGGCGTGACTAGCGTTGCTCACGAAATCGGACACTTGTGAGTACCTTGCGAAAAACATTGCATTTTTTTCTAAGTGATGCTGTTAGCCTCTAGGTGGGGATTTTTCGTGGCGTGCTCACCCAAAAAAGCGGCAGTTAGAAAAGAGGCTGTTTGTGACTTTCCGCGTAACAGAATCATGTTTTCTCGTTTATTCGAATTAGAGTCCGATGCTATCATGTCTCTAGGTTGTGTGTCATTCGTACTTTGGGAATCTTGTGACACAGTTTACCTTTAGATACTCAACTAGTCCAATAACGCACTTGCACCAAGCCGAGGGTCTACAATAATGAGCATGTACGCTGCACTACCACAGACGTGCGTGCGCCCGTGACGAACGTGGGCACTACAATGTGTCTGTCTTTAATGTGTGGGCGCTCTGCCCGTTGCATCTGTCACACAGCGTGTGCTGCGACAGTAATATCGACATTATGGCAAACAATGTCGCACAACAGTACCGATACGGAAGCTGGAAAATGGGCTTGTGTTACAGTTTCCGCGTAACAGAATGATGTTTTCTTGTATATTCGTGCTACAGTCCGAAGCTATCATGTCTGCAGCTTGTGTGTAAGTCATAATTTACTCGTTTTCTGACGCAATTTGCGTTTAAACAATCACTTAATTCAATAAGGCACTTGCGCTTGGCAGATGGCCTAGAAGAATGAGAGCGCATGCTGCACTTCGCACTCACGCGTGTGCGCGTGACGTACGTCGCTTGTGGTGGTGGTGCTTGCGTAACGTCGTCTAACGTCCGCACCAACTTCCGTTGACAACACACACACACACACACACACACACACACACACACACACACATATATATATATATATATATATATATATATATGCAGGTTGTCCCATCTATAAGGCACCAAGATTTTAAAAAAAACGAGCAATTGCGTTGCTGGAAGGAAATCGAGTGCCTATTGTTGCCAATACAGTGCAGTCGCGGTCTGTATTTTTTTCATTACTGTGGTTTAATTAGGTACTTGTAATTGATTATCTAACTCGAGAAGTACTGTCCGACATATCAAAGCGTGATGAGAAATTCGTATAGCAAGAGGAAAAACTCCCGATACAGCTTTCTCTTGCTCAATGCATGCTCCATAAAAGTTTTTTTCCGAACGTGAAAGAAGCTTCCGAATACAGTCAACATTGCCGCGCGACTGGCCACTCGAGACATACATATGTATACAGGCTGCCGCAGCTATCACGCAGCACTATTAAAAAAAAAAGAGGAAAGGCGTTGCGCGAAGCCAACCTAGTGCGTATTGTTTCCAGTACAGCGGAGTAGCCTCCAGTGATTTTTTCGTTACTGAGATTTAATTAGGTAATTGTGATTAATTATCTAACTCGAGAAGTACTGTCCTAATTATCAAAGTGTCAATGAGAAGACTGTGGAGCAACATGAAAAACTCCCGATACAGCTTTCCGTTGCTCAATACCTGCACCCGCTCTGCTCTGTCTAGGCGCTCACGTGCCCGGCTCAATTGGTACGATTGCTTTGAAGCGGCCGGAAGCCGTTAGACAATCTGACAATTGTCTACTAAAGCATAAGCATTCTTGCCACCGGAAAGGAAAAGCAAGTAAGCGAAAGTAAGCAAATGCGAAGTCATAGCCCAAACAAACAATCATCCCGCATCAGTAGACAATTCTAAATATTCCTTCAGCTTTTTCCTTTCGAATTTGTTTTGTTGCATGCATTAATTTTTTTATAGTGATTCATTTTATGTGACGGACGGAAGGACAAGTTTCGTCGTTGAGTGGGCATAAAAATGCTAACGCATTTGAAGCAACTGGCTGAAGGTGGGATACGAACCCATGTTAGCACATTACTCATGCGATGCTCTTACCAATTGAGCTGCTGCGGCCCTGTTTTCTGATCCACTTTCTATGATATTTATGTCTGCCTACTAGAACTAATCCTGAGAGTGTTAACTAGTGCCACTACTGACGGCCAGGGCAGTGGCCGTGAATGGTGACTTCCCTGGGAGAACCATGAACGCTACCGAGGTCCAATTTAGTAGTTTGAAAGAGGCGGCGAGTATATTACAGGTAATGGTTTTGCGCAGTAAAATGTGTGGGGATGTATAACTGCCTTTTGTACAATTCTTTAGCAAGTTCTACAAAGCATTATATGGGAAAGGTTTCAGACGGGTGATTAATCTGCGGGTAAATTTTCAGAGTAAATTATTTGCTTACAGGCAACCGAAATTCTTAGTGCAACTGCTCAAAAGCAACAAAAAAAAACAAAAAAAAACAAAGCGGCATCGCTGGAAATTCGGTTGTAATTCTTCAAGGCTACACAAGTCTGCTCTTTTCTTTTGTGTCATGCCGTCGATATAAATATCATAGAAAAAGGTACTCGAATCACTACTTTGCCATACAGCTCTAAGAATAGGTCGTTCCGTGGTGTTATTAACCTGGGTTTGGGCTTCAACACCAGGTATAGACCACAAGGAATTTCACCGTGTAGTATTTTAGTTTTTAACCTGAAGCAATACGAGCAACTTGTTAATTTCTGTTTTGGTGAGCTCTTGTTCTCTTCTCGTGTATTCACTGATAATTTCACTGAACTAAGGTGATCTTTAATATTATTTATTAGCGTGATTTTGGTATGTTGTAGGCGTCGGAGCAGCGCTTGCTGCGGCGCCCCAATAAAGTCATGGTGGAAATTGAATGCTATGAGCGTCCGCTTTGAAACGGGGTCATAGGTTGTGCCACCCAGTTCTTGTTCTTATTTCCCCTAATGCCCTACCTATATTTAAAAAAAATGTAAACGCAAGAATTTCCAGCATCAATATTTCTGAACCGCTACTGGGAACAACTATGCAGGTGGGCACGGCGCTGACGCGCCCTAGCTCTGTCATTGACGTCCGTTCGCGTACAAGGGGAGCACGCGCGTGGCGCGCTAGCCAGAGAGGCTCGCCAGTTCAAGGCCATTCGTGACTATCCGTCGCTAGCCGCTTCTACGGGTGAACGGTTGTACTTGATTCTGGTACTGGCGCTTTCTTTCGAAAATTTCTAAGCTGTCGCAAATATAGTCGCGAGACATTAGCTCTCCATCATTTCTTAGGATTGCACGAGCCCACACATTTAACCGTACCGAGTAACCAACAGCCTTGAATGTAATTACCTTTTCCTTGCAGGATGCGTAGCCACTGCTACAGTTCAGCACCACACATCTCCCCGTCATCATCAAATTTCACGGATTAAAAGCGCACATTTTGTAGCACTCTGAAAAGCACGCGCACTCTACTGAGGATCCGGCGCCGCAGGCTCAATGCGGAAGCACGCCAGAACGAGAGCCAGAAAGCCTGCAAACCGCGAAGAAAACCATGACAGTTTGCTCGTCGGAGCACATCGCACCATATCTAAGCGGAGCTTTGCCTCTCGAGGTCCCCTACGCTCGAACGCTCACAACATGCGATCAAGTGAATTCGCGGGGCCGGCAGACGTGGTCTGCTCGGTGAGATCGTTGGTAGCTCGTTTCAGGGGCATCGTGGCATGCAATTTGAACATTACTAAGTAATCCCTACTGAAAAATCTCCGTTTCTTCTCCTTCCTGACATTATCAATTTAAATATGTGAAAATACAAAACACATGGGACGATATCGCATATTCGTGCGAAGCGCCCTATCGAAATACATGCGAACGATTGGAATGCGCCTGCCGTGTCATGTGTCGTGCTGCCAAGAAAACCACATTTCTTCATAGCGAAACCATGACGCTATCGCACCACGTGAACGCGCTGTCACAGCCCGACTTAGCCCCCTCCTGATATTTCCCTCCCTCTTTCTTTTTGTGTGGTCTGACTGGACGAGTATACAAAACTCCTGTCATTTTAGAGCGCAACTCCTAGAAGCCCGTCCTGCGTTTCGCGTCTGCGTTGTTCCTCGGCGTAACCGAGCGAACGAGCACAGCGAAGGATGAAATAGTGAACACAGAGCGCAGCGGAGGATGAAAGACGGCGATACCCATGAGTGCGCAACGAGGAGAGCGGAAAGGAGGGTGTCGTGGAACCATTAGGAGGAGGCTATGGCGAAAGCGTGGGAAGAATAGCATAGTGCCGCGCAAGACGGGCTGCTCGGAGAGGATCGCTACGAGAAGATGCCAGAGTAGCGCGCCGTCGTCTGTTCAGCGATGGCATGCGGCGAGCGCGTCACCGTTACCATATATGGAAACAAAGCTGTGCATAAGCGGACGCCTGTCTGCGGTGGCTGCTGTGAATGGCGCCCACGCGTCACCCACGCGCTGCCTCTCGCGATCTCCCCATTAGCGATGCTGTCGCGTTACACTTCAGCTCCATTTGCAATGTGCCACACGAGACAGATGGTTCGCGCCAGCTAATATATCGCGAAATGAGAACACGTATAGAGCTGCAGTGAAATTTCAAATTAGGGAGTATCGTAATTTCCGGCGAATTTTTTGTCTTTCTTTAATAAATTTTGGCTCCTCAGAAGATGTATTTGCCTCGCGCGTCATTACGCCGCCTGATTCCTGGCGATTTCATTTTTACGGGCACGTACCACAGGAGAGGAGCATCGTCGTCAATATGATGAGCGGAAAGCGCCAATTGAAGAAAGGTTGCCTTCTTTGGAATGTCGATTTCTCGCACGCACATTTCCCAGAAATACGTGTTTGTGATTAAAATCTGCCGGAAATTGCCATTTCTCGTACCGATAACTTCAGCTGCTTTGAGAAATCCACCCTTGAGGAGCAATAGGTGCTTGGTTCATAAGCAAATATTTAAGTACCTGCCACAGTAAAAAAAGTTTTGGCATGTGGATGCATACCACTGCCGAAACATTCTTCTAAAGGCATTCTTCTAAATTTCTTTCTTCTTTCGTTGTTCTCTTCGTACTTGTGCCACGTCTCTTGAATACCAATATTTTCCGGATAAACGAACTTAGGCAATTGAAAGAGCACCTAGGGTGTTGGTTTTTCTTATGAGGTCAACAGTAACGCCATTGTAGGATGCTATACAGATTCGTTAAACTTATGTTCCCGTTGAAATGAAGTTCCGTATAGCAGCTTTTTACAGCAGTTTTCTAATTTTCATGGACATACATATACATTTACAGGATAGCTAGAGTTTGCCATTGCTTACCCTGCTTATGTCATCTGCTCTTCAAACACGTTGAGAGTGGTTATTATTGCGATAGCAATTATATGGACACTCAAAAGCAGATTTCTGCCGTCGGCGTCGCCGTCGCCGTCGCCGTCGCCGTTGCCGTCGCCGTCGCCGTGAGGTTCCGTATGACGTCAATGGAGATGAAATCGTGGCCGCGCGCCGCCGAACGCTGTATGTGCGAGTGAAAGGGCGCGAGGGACGCGCTCTTTCTCGGGGAGTGAACGCACGGCGGAGAACAAACGCGCGTTCTGCGCCGTGCTTCCTTAAGGGCTGCAGAAGTAGGCGTCTCTTTCCTCCTTTACAATCACCATATATGTAGAGCAAACGCGCCTTCTTGCAAATGCGCGAGAGGCCGTGGGGGAGGGGGGGAAGGGGGAGGGAAGGGAGGCGACGTTTAGCTGCGGCACCAAGTGCCTATTTATATCAGAGGCTCCGGCAACAGTCACCAACGCCGCACGCATTTTGAGCGAACGCGGGCAAAACGCCGATGGCGTCGACAACAGTTCTGCGCGTTGCCGGTGCTGCTGCATGTCCAAGTTTATACAGCTGATAAAGCTAATATCACTACTCCGTATAGCTCTCTACAAATTTGCTATCGCAATTGATGCTTCACCTTTCAGGTGAAACTGCGACAACTTTTATTTCCTTATACATAACAAAGATCAATAGCCACTTTTTGTCGTTAATTTGCATCTTTTTCTTCCTGCCGAGGTCACCGACTCAAAGAAGGCTTTTATTATAACCACTCATTGGTTACGTAGTACTTTTGAGAGGATAACTTATTGTGCAGGATTATAACATTTTTGTTCAGACAATAGTTTGTGCGTTTGTTCCCCACAGGTTAGGTTCTCCTCATGATGGTGAGGGAACTTCAGTAGGTTGCCAACCTGGTGCGGGATACCTAATGAGCGGAGGAGCCGTGGGCGACATCCGCCCTCAATATTCACGGTGTAGCATCGAAGCCATCTCAGTCTTTGTGACGTAAGTGGTCTATAATTTTGATAATACATTGAGTGGAGTATAGCTTTACTTATGATTGCCTTGAGCCGCTTAGAGCGTTAAACTTTACCAAAATGACAACGCGTGGTTATACGTGTGATCAGCGCAACGTTGAAATATATGTTGGTATTTTGTATTCGTCTAGCCTCCGTGGCCAGGTGCTGGCACGTGCTGTGTAACATTTTGGAAAATAAACCTGCCAGGCTCCCATAACTGGGTGCACAGCATCAAATAAGATCACAGCAATAAATCAGGTTTATTATGCAGAGATCACGGAGAGTAGCTGTCGTTTTGGTAGTAGTGCTTCCTTCTGTACATAGCCGGAAACGCTGCAGAATCCACGCAATGAGTCATCAGCATCATCAGCCTACATCTATGTTCATTTCAGGACAAAGGCGATCGCCAGTTACCCCTGTCTTCGCTAGCTGACTCCAACTTGCGCCTGCAAATTTCCTAACTTCATCACCCCGCCTAGCTTTGTGCCTTTCTCCGCTGCGCTTTCTTCTCTTGGCACTCATTCTGTAGCTCTAATGGTCCACCGGCTATCCATCCTCCGCATTACATGGCCGGCCTAGTGCAAATAGTGCAGTCATGCAAATGTCAATCACCCCACCCGCAGTGGCTCTTGATCGTCCTGAATGATAATCTCACTATTTATAACTATTATGTTTGGACGAAAGGACCCGTCTATTGATTAAATATTTGCTCATTTTCGCGCTTCTACAGCGCGGTGTACTATGTTTTGGACATAAGCACCAGTGGTCACTGTCGCCGGTTGTGGGCGAGACTTGGCCCTTCACTCATTTAGAGGCAAGTAAGTTCACACTTATGGCGCCATTTTCATGCAGCACTGAGATCGTAATTTCTGATATAAATGTAAGACACTTAATGATATAATATTACGCCACCCATACCTTTAAGTTTTATTCATATTTTATGCGCTATTGTTTTGGTTGCGAATTGAATTCACGCCGAGAGAAAAAGCTCTCTAGCCTTCCTAGCACCGCCTTCTGTGGATGGAACAAAATATAGGATGTAACCTAAGCAAAAGCAGAAAAATTATTAAACTAGGTAGCATCCGGACACCGCAACCGGAATAAAATATTTATAAATTAAGTTCTAGCAAATGGAGTTAAACAATAAATAAAATGGTGGGTAAAGCGCATTAGAATTCGAAACATCTAAGGCATACTGAAGCGAAGTATTTTACCAAATTGTAAACGTGCGGCGCGGAAACACTTAAACTAGCATAGTCTATGATTCAGGCAGTGACATCTATAAAAAAGAGTTTTCAAGGTTGAATTCAGGCTTTTTATGTAGTGTTGAATATATTACCTTCTTTATGGTGGTGCACGGTAGCCAAGGGTCGAGATTTCTTATAATACATATTCTTACAAGAGATCCCAGTATTTATTCCTTTTGAACTTCTTGTGATAATAAATCCAGAGTTTTCTCTTTTTTTTCATTATGCTCAAATAGGAATCATGCTAAATGCTTGTTTGAAACAAATGACCCCATGCCAACAACTGAAGGAGAGGTTGTCATTAGTAGGCCAGTTGCTGCCACTGCTGATGACGCAACACACGAAAGGAAAAGATGGAGGAAGTGTAAAACATTCCTGCCGAAGGACCAATATATCTTGCAGACTGAGGTAAGCTAAGTGTTCTCCTCGACACTTCCTGGGATATTTCGTGATAATCTATCACTAATTTGCAGAGTAAACGTCTACTGATGGCCGTAAACGGCCGTGTACTGTTTCTCAGCATAACACATCTGTTGCGTTGTTCTCCCGGAGAGCTGTTTTCAACTTTCGGAAATTTGTTGTGTCTGTGTATTAAGCATCATTTCAATGTCTTTAGTTGTCGCATCAACTTAGGGGTATTGAACGGAGCACCAAGAAGCGAAATTTGCATATAGTTCCTAGTATGACGTTTGTTGCCTACATATTATTTAATGAGACAAGTTTCTGAAGCAGGTGAAATTGGCCACAGCGGCCCCTGTTGCGTTTGAAAAGATGTTTAGTTGTCAGCATTGGCTGTGCCTTGTTTATAGCTCCGTTAATTCATGCCGTGTCGAAATGTAGATAATCGGTAATAGAGTAATAGATAATAGAGTATTAGATAGATAGATAGATAATAATAGGTAATAGATAACCCTATAAAGGTCTCCATTCAGGCCAAGCTTTAAAAATGTGCGATTTTCCCCCAGCCGTGATTTCTTGGCGTCATCTCCTGGGGACTTTACGATTATTTAGGTTCACAGGTTGGCATGCATGTATGGATTTATGATCATGCTCTATTGCGTGATACGCAGGCTGGTTTCACCAAACAGTGAGAACTGTTTTGTGAAATCCGCCACCTGAACCACCGATCGCCGGTTCCGAAATCGTGGTATGATATACCTATAAAGCTTCGCTTAGAATTTCTCATTGGATTTGACCATAACCAAACAATGATGCACCTTAGTTTCTAGCAAACGTTTTCAAGAGCGGAGCTGGCGCATGTGCGCGTCGATAGTCAGGCCATATATCTACTAGATCTTTTCTATTGAGAACAAGTTGAGTAAGCAAATGTAATAAGTTACTAGTTGGCTGTACTAATACTTTACTTGATAATGCGAGCTTTCGCAGTTAAAAAGAATGCCTTAACCTCCGCGGTCTCATAGTACCAGATGGGGTGCATTGCTTTTTCTCCTTTTCAGGATTAGTGCAGCATCTATTGCGTAAAATATCGAACCCCATTTTAAAGTTTAAAGCACATGGAACCGTGTGAAAGTGGTTTGCGCGCATTACTGCTGTAAGCGTTTCTGGAAATTCTCACCAATTTGGTCAAAGCCGTTGTGTCGCCACTGATGCCAAAGGCAACCATCAAGTAGCTCTCGATTACAGTGAGTTGACACAAAAATAGAGAATGCAGTAAAAAGAGGTTTATGTACCACGCGATGTTAGATCTTCGTCTATGTCTTTTGTACAAGAATTTTTTTATGGCAACAGTCATAAGGAGACAGTTACATTCTCTATGTACATGGAGGTGCTGCCTCGAGCAACTACCCGGTCTTTTTAAACGAAACATTGTGTTGTTCACGTTCATATATGCCAGTCGGTAATTAGAACAGGCTTGAAACGTGATTATGCCTCTGTGTGGGCTCCGTGTCTGAGGACGATAAAGTGCAAGCGTCGAACTTACCTCTATAGTATTTCTTTCACCCGATTCAACAATAATACAGTCTACTACGACTGAAGTTTAGAAGGACGTTTGCGCACCTTTTTGCGACCGACGTGTTTATAATTTTGAATACGAAGGACTCTTCCTTGACCATCTAAAAAGTATTCACCTTATATTGCAGCAAATGTATGCGTACCCCTTCACATGTACAGTTCTCTGCACTGCTCGTTCAAAATCGTCAACTCTGCTGATCCTTTATTCAGTGGTTGCACCTAATGATACACCATGCGACAAGTGGGATGCATCCAAGGTAAGGGTTGTAGCTTCCACTGTCATCATTTCTTTTGAAGTGGCATTATGGTTAGAGCAACACCGCTACAGCTTCTAGCGTAACAAATTTTTTGAACAATCCTTTCTGAGGATAAAAAGATCCGTCGCTTGGTAGTCATCCAATAAGAGCTGCGCCACACAAGAGAAGGACAGTAAGGGAAGCAATTCATGACAAGTGTGGCACATATGTTCTCTTTGGTTCCTCATTTTTCTGTCGTAATGTGTAGTGGTGGGGCTCGCAATACAGTATTCATTGAACAGCCAAAGAACTTGTGGTTTTGAGCAAGCATGTCACCCGAAATTCAGAATATTTTAACATGGTAGATCGGAGAGCCATATTGCCGGCGTCTGTTGATCTCCTTCCAAAAACTCAGATTTCTTGTTCATAATGTAATGAATGCACTATACCAGATCAAACTTCTTGCCTACAACATTTATACAACACTTGAAAAGACGTCCAGCTTCAACCTCACCTATCTTATAAATGCGCCCTTGACTATCGGCGTATAGATTATTGTTGACATGTTACCATGGATAGTCCCACCGTTTCCTGTATTCCTGCAACAAAATATCTTGTGAGCTGCCTGATCCCTGCTTGCTGTCTTTTTATTTTTCAGGTCTGCAGGAGAGGGCGATGCAAATAGAACGGAAATAAAATTGTATTCAACGTAGATTCTCTGTAAGACAGATGGCAATCTTTATTCTTTGTAGAGAGTGCGGAGTAATAAAGGTAACTTGATTGATACAGTACTGTGTGCGATAGGGCTTTGTTCTGTCCTTTCTACGGGGTGTCCTACCTAACTTTAGCCAAACATTGAAAATATGCAAATGCCACGTAGCTGGACAAAACCAAGGTAATGTTGTCTGCCGTCGCTTGGAAATACTCATTATTTTTGCATGCCCCCTAATTACACAATTAGTAATAATTATATGATCAACTTCTCAAATGTTATAGTTACATGGAAAATGCCAATGACAAAATTGTAGAGCAACATGAAAAACTCCCCATACAGCGCTCAATGTGTGCTACATAGAAGTGCTTTTCGAGCGTGAAAGAAGCCCGCGAATACAGGCAAAGTGCCTCGAGTGGGCAGTCGAGCTGCAATATCAACCCACCAATGCATAGTCAAGTAGACTAAGTGATGAGCTGTCGGACGTTACCGTTTCATAGGTGACTGCTATGCTTACACCTGTTTATGACGAGCCGGTGCCACATGCGAGATCGACTGACACAAAGCGTTTTGAATTTGTAGAAGGCCTGTTTAATAGGTAAAATCCCACTTATTAGATTGCACAACATAATTCATATTCTTAAATAAACTGAGCATCTCGATGTTGGGTTATTCTTCCTCACATGGAATGAAATGTCATCAAATATACTTGTTGAATACATCCCTTCCCATAACACAGGACCTTATAAAACAGCAGAAACGTCCCCCGCCTAAATCTTGCTGTAAATTAGTATCGGCTGTCTGGAAGTCGCTTGCAGAATAAACCGACTTGAAATTTTACCGACGAAGATATTTCGTCAGAGAATTTAGTATAGAACACGTATTTCCGTATTTTACAGCTCCTATCATTGGCGCAGGAGAAAAATACACTCTATAAGTAACTGGTCGGTCAAATAGACGTGGGGTGGTCGAGTGATGGCTACAAAAAACATGACATAAATACAGCAGGGGGCATATTGTGGCAGTCGTCAGATACTATTAATCTTGCAGCATTGAAACACATTAAATCACAAGGAAGGCGGATTCCACGTCAGGCAAATATAACAAGCTGGGAAATGTTTCCCCCAGGTGTAAAGATGACAAACAGTAGACGACAGTTTGAACAAGCTTAAGGCTGAAGAGGCAAAATACATAGCTGGCCCTTGGTGACTGACTAAATTAAATGCTTAGAATTTCAGGCCGATGCTCTCTCCAGGAATAATATAGCATGTGTCTAGTTCGAAGCATTAATCGGAGTGGTTCTTAAAATACAAAGAAATACCAGAACGTAATTAAATGTACCTAAGTGTATAACAAGCCAACTGTGTTAACGTTCTTTAACATTGTCAGTAGGGAGATTCGTAACATAAGTGAGGGTCCTGCACAGGTAGCTGACGAATTCATGTACATATCAAAGAGAACCTCGACACCGATACGTAATTTGCACTAATAGCACTATTCAAAACTATCTACGCTGTCAAGCATCTCCCGTTTAAACGAAAAGAGCCAATTCTTATCCCAGTTTTAAGAAAAGCAAGGACTCATTCTCTGGGACAAGTTACCATGTGATAACTTTTACAAGTTCTCACTGTAAGCTCTGCAAAAAATGATAAGGAGCTGTTTTTTTTTTACATTTCACAGAACCAAGCAAAATGCTTGATGCATGATACATTTATTCCGGAAGAGCCCTTCTGTTGCACATTTTTCGAAATGGCAAAGGCACAAGCCAGGTTGCACTTCCAAGACCCCTTTTCTCATTTTCGGCGAAAAATATTGTTCTTTCATACATGGTTTTCTGTGTATTGCTAGCTACGGGTTTGGAATGCATGACGTGTTCTTCAGCATCCGATGTTCTCATACGATCGCGTATATAAACAGGAAGCGGTATGCAGACCAGACTTCGTCTTTATGTGAATAGCGTAACAGAGATGATGAAGTCTGGGTTTTTATGGCACAAGCACCAAATTTGGTTAAACAGTGCGAAGAGGATGAGTTGCCAATATGTTGACAGGAGGGTTTGTTTATGTATAGGAGGGTTTGTTTTACCACAAAATTATAAGTCTATATACGAGCATTTCAATTGCTCTGCGACATTCAAAAAGCACAAAAAGCAAATGTGGCCGTAGGATGCTATGACTCAGTCGAATGACGCGAGGAAGTATGTCCAAATGACGCGAGGAAGCTTGTCCAAATTATTGGTAGAAGCATCGACTTGTGCGAACAAAAGAATGCCAAACAGATTTTTTAAGTGGAAAGGAAATGTCAACGTCAGTAGCCTCCATGTGAAGTGTATATGAAATAGTCTTGTGCTACTCATACAAAACCATTATCGTGTAAACGAACAAAAATATACCGTTAGAAAAGTTGGATGGCCTTGTCGAATATATGACAGCGCATTGTATTGCTTAACGTGCGCCTATTGCGCGCATTAAAAACGGTGGTGATGCAACTATACGATTAACACAGCCGGCTGTAATGGCCGTATTGTAAAGCCTTTAAATGCATTGGTCGCACTCTAAGACCTCGGGGAGGTAACAAGAAAAGGCTGTATAGATGACTAAATTTTGACGAAAATTTACACTAATTTTTGGCAAATTTTTGCTGTACAGTCAATATCCAAGTATTCTTGATCAAAGGCTTTCACGTTGTCATTGTATTCGACGAAAACAGCTGGTTGCATTTAAGCTGGTACACGCTGTGACCTTATCTCCGCTGACGCATGCAAGTCATTTTCTAAGTAATCAATGCAGTTCCGTCAACTTTCTCTCGCAGTTGCAAAATATCAAAATTGGCTCCAATCTGGCGTGGCTTATACAGTAGCCTTCGAAATAATTATTTTTCAGAATAGATGTATAAAAAATGTGACACATATGAAAGCCTGAAACCTGCCACTACGGTTGGCTCCCCCGTTGCCTGAAGGTCTGTTGCCAGTTTACCCCAATTTTTGTGTTGTAGGTAGAACAAATGCTTTGTCGACCGGCGCTAGTAAGCAAAACAACCTGCCTCCTTCGCTAGGCAGCTTCATTTACTCGCAACCCATTTCTTAAGCGTAGTATCTCTAGTGATCCTTATGTCATCTGTCTGAAGTACATCAGTTAACTGATCAAACGTAAAGAGATGTCATGGTTAGAATTCACAAATGCTATATTCCCAGGTAATGTGGTTAGGGATCTGATTCGATCATTTCCGCGCCACACATTACAGCTTTTGGACATAGCTTGCACCCTTTCGTGCTTTGTTGTTGTACCCCTGGTTTCTAAAAGGTCTGCATACATGTAGTTTTTACAGTAAGTGCGTGTTTCCGTAGCTGCTTAAAATTGCGGTGTCTGGAATTATGTATTGTGCTCGCACGGCCTGCAAACTAAACTGAGCTTCAGCAAGGATGGACAATGAACATTGACTGGCTTCAGAATTGGCTTCAGAACTGGTTTGGGAATTATGTTGTGAAGCGTAAGCGCCTTAGCAACAGTGTAGCGCTGTCCTGTGTTGCAGTAAGCTTAAGTTTCAGCACCTAGTCTCTCCATTTCATGATGAGTTCTATAGCTCCGAAAGTACGTCACGCAATTCAATGAACATATTACAGAGGCCTGCTTTCTATCTTAAAACATACCTTAGTTGCCCTACGCCTAATGAGGTCAGATTAGTCTGATAGCTAGCCCACTCCTAAAGAGTTTTGACGAGTCACTTCTGTCATCATTCTTCATTCATTGCAAGAACTACCGTTGTTTTAACTACAGTAGTTCTACTACTACCTTCTACGGTAACTACGTAAGTTTAAGTACGGTAGTTACGGTAGAGGACCTACTGCATTTGTTGCCAAGCCATCCATGTCATTGTAATTGTTAGTGCGAATCATTTAGGCTATTTCTCTGCATCACGCCTGTTGAGGTGGTAAGTTGTATGGGTAGGAATTGTAAACACTATAGCATAGCTATGATGATGCGCTAAAAATTATGGTTCTGGGTTACCACATATAGTATAGATTCTATGCCGGAAGGGATACAATTGAACATGAGCACTTTGAATGGATTACACACTATGTGCTTAAGCAATGATAATGGTAGGGGGCAAATTATGTAGTTCTGCCAAAGTCTGCAAGGTGGAGCAGCACGGAAATAATTGGCATCCGTTTAGATTATAGAACCAACCTACAAAGGGAGTCAATACGCGCTTGTTAGAAAGAAAGCTTCATAATTTCTTGTAATTAGCGTTCGTAAAAACAATACGGTATCTATCGGTAGCTTCCCGGTATCTACTTAACTTTCTATCAGTCTGCGCGTATAAGTATATATATATATATATATATATATATATATATATATATATATCAACATATTGCCACAAGTCAACAAACAATGGCACCAATGACAGCATAGTGAAAATTATCTGCAGCTCGTAATTTCCACAAAAATGGCAATGACAGCGGATAAAAAAACAAATGGCCGAAGGGGGCATGCGAATCTTCGCATTGCGCGTGCGACCTGCCGGGGTGGCTAAGTCAGCTAAGGCATTGCGCTGCTGAGCACGAGGTCGCGGGATCGAATCCCGGTCGCGGCGGCCGCATTTCGATGGAGGCGGAATGCAACAACGCCCGTGTGCTTGCGTTGTAGTGCACGTTAAAAAAAACCCAGGTGGTCAGAATTAATTCGGAGCCCTCCACTACGGCGTGCCTCATAATCAGAACTGGTTTTGGCACGTAAAACCCTAGAAAGAAGAAGAAGCATTGCGCGTGCGATGCTCTTGCCAACTGAGCTACGATGGCGCCGTTCTCCCCTCCACCTTCTGCGCTAATGTGTATCTGCTAGAACAAACACTGGGAGTGTCAGCCAGCTCCACCACTCACGACCTTGGCGGCAGATGTGGGACATCCTTTCTGCCGCAGGCGTCACGTCTACGTGAACATTTCTGGGTGAATACAGCGGGTGGATAAACCCACACGTGCTACCTGAAGGCACCAAAGCAGCCGGATTCGTGACTCTGGCTATGTAATGAACGAGAGGCGCCGCGGTAGTTAGCGCATTTGAGAAGAGCGTAGCACGCGTAATGCGAAGACGGGGGCTCGTATCCCTCCTACGGATAGTTGTGCTCTCATCCACCTTTATTTCCGTTTATTTATCATGTCTTTATTTCAATTAGGAACTGCAGATAATTGCCGCTATGCTGTTCTGGGTGCCATTGTTTGTTGACTTTTTGATATGACTAATAAAAATTGAGCTCCTGTTTCCTTTTCTATTGTACATGTATATATATAATCGGTTACCGGCAACATCTGTCTATGGGTAGTCTACGGCCTGGTTGGTTCAGTATTGCGCTGCTGTAATGCGGGCACCAGTTTTGACATCTACCATGGCTTGGGTCACAGGATAAGTGACACTGGCTATGTGTCTCTTTTCAATGACCAATTTAGCAGTGCTTGCTTCATTAAAGCCATCGCAATTTGGTCTTAAGACGTACATCAAGCTAGCCGCGGAGGCCAGCAAAGTTATGATTATGTAAACCACATGACTATGCAATTTTATTAGGTACAAGAACATTGATTTGGAGCAGAGGAGACAAAGTTATGAACATGTAAACTACATGAACGTTCAGTTTCATTAGGTAGAAGAACATTAATTTGGAACGTACGAAGTTTCGAGGATTAGACTATAGATGCAACACGGTGAGAAAATGTCCTGCTAGATTTCTGTGTGGAAGTTTGAGTCCACTAAGAGCCGTAGTGATACATTCAGTCTTTAAAGAAAACTTTCCATTCATTCACATGACTACGTCACACGAACCACCAACCAATGACGCTAGCAGTCATTCTCCCATATTTGTGGACAAGCAGCGGTGTGTTTGACTCAGAAACGCAGAAATATGAGCTTTTTATGTTTGTAATAAACAACTTCTCGAAGATCAAAATTGTTCACACATGCCGCTAAGTAGTCGCATGTGATGCTTTGGTTATTTATTTTGATTTTTAATTATTCTCAAAATATTATTTTCGGAAAATGTGAGCTTTCCTGTTGTCCTTCCCTAAAAGTGCTAGACCCTAATAATAATACTGACAAATATTGTAGTGGCTCCGTGTCCGAAAAAAGTGTATGGATATTTGAACGTGCGGATGTGCTGCTTGCCAATTATTTACTTGGTAAGCTACAAAATGGTATCCGAGAGATAAGATAGTATCCCCGAAAGATACCCAATTAGATATAGGCTAATGCTGCACACAATTACCATAATTTTTGTGCAGTTTTTTTTCTCGAGTGAACAGATGCAAAATGAAAATAAGCAGAAAAGTGTCCCATAATTAAAATGATGTGAATTAGTAACAATACAAAAAATATGACAGACAATTCACTGGCATCAAAGCAGATAAGTAGCGCCTTAAGAGCAAGCGTATCGGTTCCGAAAATCTTCAAAGGCTTCCAAAGAAACAGTACGATTGGGGAAGACTCCGCCGGTATATCAACGTTTTATTAGGGTCATTATTCCTTGCAGCACATTGACAGTACGTATCCTACGCGGGAATGCCTCACGCATTGCTGTCCTACTGTAGCAATGAAGATTTTATATGGCCTTACACAGAAAATATTTTACACTAAATCTATGAACAATCGCTTACCAACCATGACTTGTTAGCCACTAATACAGTGTAAATACGTTGTACAGGGGAATTACTTCTCCTTGGATTACAAAAACAGAGGTACTCCTAATATCTTAGATAAGCGTTATTGTCATGACGTGTCCCACATCGTTTGAAGTCTACATGAGAAAGGTCGAGAATTACTGCTCGCCGTGAGACAGTTTAGTTTTAACATTTCGCGCTACCTGACATGATTTGGATGTTTTATTTACGCTCCTTCTTTCACAAGTATGCATATGAAAAGCTACACAGAGAGCTTGTAAATACCTGCTTCATGATGATTATGCTAGGGCTTATAAAATATCCTTGTAAAGTACGCAACTATCAGAAAGAACAGCACTGGAGCTGTGATTACATCACAGAACTTCCTCGGAACCGGAAGGCAGCCGAGCGCATTCGTCGTCGAAAACTGGTGTCTTCAACAGCCTCAGCTCTTCGTCATACATCTGTTGTAACCGCAAGCGTCCGCCGTCATCGAGTGGGATCTGTGCACGTCTACCTGTGCACGCATGACACCACGCTAGTCAATCCTAAATGATATGTTTGCTTTGTAAGTTATTCCGCAATCACCAATGTGATATATATATATATATTATTCACTGTTGTAAAAAACTGGGCGTGCGTTTGTGAAGGTTTTTTTTATTTTGTGCTTCGTGTAAAACATTAGAAGACGTAGCGAAAATAGTGCGCCTGCCATTAAAATTCTTTACGTCTAGTAAAATAACCATTTGGTAATATTGCTCACCAATTTATTTACGATGCCGCCTCAATATACTTCATTTTTTCCCGTGGTCACAATACCACGTTATTATTTTTAATAATATTGCCGCGTGTCTAGTGCGGCAAACACGACGACGTAACAAGACATATCGGCACTTGTGAAAAACATTCTTTAGCACGAGCTTCTTTAAAAGGTCCGGCGATATCTGTGCTGCCGGCAACTGCGCATATCACTGCAGCCAGATATAGGCAGTTTCCTTTGACCGAAGACAAGAAAAACCTCGCATTAGCAAAATCCATCGATTTTATGCATCTAAATTATTCTAGGAACCGACAGTGGTGTCCTAACCGGCAATTCGAAATAACATTTACAAGGCTGCGTTGCCGTATTCCACAACTAAATTTTTATTTACACAGATGTGGTGTGGCGGCATCTCCATTATGCTACCTCTGCAATGAACCAGAATCCTTCGATCACTTTTTATTATCGTGTCGGAGGTTTTCTAATCATCGACAACGATGTTTGAAAATCCCACTTCTCAATCTAGGACTGCCATTAAGCAGTTCAGTTATACTCTCACTTGGAGCCATGGTGTTAGGATATAGCCACGGGAATGTTTGCCGAGCCATTTATAATTTTCTTTGTGATACAAAAAGATTTCCTCATAAATTTTCCCCATTTTCCCACGATTGATTTATTTATCCTTCAATAAATTATAGATTTAACATATTCAGAAAGTAATGTGACAAAATCACAATTATATTATTATTAATATGATTATTCAAAATTTACGCCTATCCTTTACTATATTTAATTTATTATTAAATTCATATTACTAATCCTATCTTGGCAAGGCTGACTAACTTATTATAGACTACTTAATACTTTTATTATCGTTTCGTTTCCCATCTTAAATTATTCACTTATTTTCCTTTAATTTTTATTACTCATTTATTTCAAAACAAATTCATCTTAAATTTCGATCATAATACCACCCGGTTCGTGGCCTATCCCCCACACTGGGTTGTGCCATTGATTGAGGCATCATCATCATGATCATCATAGAGAGCAACAAGAAGAAGCAGTGACTAGCGCGCGGTATTAAAAACCGCCCGTTCTTGTTACTGCCTCTGCCGACAAGGGTGTTTCGTTTGTCCCTCGAGTTCCCGACGTCGCGACAATATCATCAAATAGGGTATGAAATATAATCTCCGGAACTATATTTGCCTTCAGATGCAATGAGCTTGTAACATGGTAGGTCACAAGCAGAATCAAGAATGTGAGGTGGTACAATATTTACCTCTTTTTTTACGGCAAAAGAAGGTGTTTATAGATAGGTTCGAGGCCGACCATTTAGCTGGCTGTTTTCAAGCCACAGAGGCATAGCAGCTCGTTCACGAGCGTCGAGTTCTGTACAATTAGGAAAAGAGACTGTCATCACTAAATTATGCGTTTACGAAGCCCTAATGACGCGTGGGTTTGTACAGGGTCGACCGCATCTAAGGTGAACACCTCATTAGTATTCAAGACATCATAGAAGCTGATGTTCAGCACATAATTCGAGAAATCATTGTTATGTTTATCGACAGATTGATTACACATCGTATAACGAACATTTCACTCGTGCAGTAGAATAAACACTGTAGTTTTACCGGCTTGAATACTAATGAGGTGTTCACCTTAGATGTGGGCGACCCTGTACGTTGTACGGTGTGTTGCTGTAAGCGTCATCGTGCAGTGCAAAGAGGACGACGTAACAAGACATATCGGCACTTGATAAAAACATAGAGAGCAAGAAGAAGCAGTGACTGGCGCGCGGTATTAAAAACCGTCTGTTCTTGTTACTGCCTCTGCCGACAAGTGCGTTTCGTTTGTTCCTCAAGTTTCCGACGTTGCGACAATATCATCGAACATGGTAAGAAATATAATCGCCAGAACTATATTTTCCTTTAAGTGCAATGAGCTTGTAGCATGAGCAGAATCAAGAATGTGAGATGGTAGAATACTTATCTCTTTCTATTTTTACGGCAAAAGAAGGTGTTTATAGATAAGTTCGAGGCCGACCATATAGCTGGGTGTTTTCAAGCCACAGAGGCATAGCAGGTCCTTCACGAGCGTCGAGTTCTGTACAATTAAGAAAAGAGACTGCCATCACTAAATTATGCGTTTACGAAGCCATAATGACATGTGGATATGTATGTTGTACGGTGTGTTGCTGTAAGCGTCATCGCGGAGTTCAGAAGAGTAAAATGTCAAATGTAAAGATCGAGCGGGCAATAAAAGTCAATAACTTCAAATGCCTCTGAAAAATCATGATATAAAGTACGTTATAAAGTACCTTTGTGGCACTCATGGGTGACTGTTAGTACGAAAACCAACGATTATATTTATAAATTCAGATGGGATCGCATTGCCTATGCTGCATCAGTAACACGCACTAGCACGATTAGTATTTCAACTAGACGTGTAATAGCGCAGCCAGGGCCGGTATAACGTAACCTATCCTAATCTGTTTTTATGACAAATCCACCATTAGCCTTCCGTGATAAGTCAGACTGATTCGGTTGCAGCCCATATGGGTGGTCGCCACGCCTATTTCGGCCGAACCCGAGCCATTTTGACCTATCAATGGTCAATGTGGAATAATAACAGATTGGAGCAGTTTTACGTTATACCGGCCCAGGCATACATATATGCTATAGTACTTCACAATTGTTTCAAAATTAGGGTGGCTGTCTAAAACCTCGCACAGCTTAAGGGAGAAAGCAGGGGCGTTATTTGAATAAGGATTCCGCCGCCTAGTTTTTACTTCATGAATATTCAAGTATTCGCTGCGCGCCTCCCATTTCCTTGCTCCACCCACGGCAATATTAGATATCTGGATCTGCGCCGATGTGACTTAGCTACGAGGCTTCAACGTACTGTCGCTCTCGTTCTTATGTGGCTAAAGTGGAAAATATGCACTGTTTAAGAAGAAACAATATTTCATATTTTAGTTGGATCTCGTGCTCTCTTGAGCGCGGTTTCTTGGAATTGTTTCGACTGTATCAGTGGTGCTGGAGACCGAAGATGTGCCATCGACGTGTACTCGGGTGCAAAAGGGTCTACTTTATTCTAAAGATGTTTTTCCTCTGTCCCTACATTCTCGGTAAATATGCTTACCTTTCACTTCATTACAATTTTTACCGCAACAGATTCTGCATATTGGATCCAAATATTTTATAATCAAAAGGATTATTGTATATTGTGTCACATGCGTTGATCCAATTGGTTAATCCCTCTTATATAGCACTTGGTCCTAACGAGAAGGTGAAACGTGTCTTCGCAGTAGTAGTTGTAGCTTTGTTGGACGTTAAGAGATACAATCGAGTGGCGGGAGATAGGTTGAGTGCTCGGCGTATGTGAAGCCGGCAAATCACAGGCTGTCACAAAGTGTACAAACCGAAGCCGAAGGGGTCGTCCCTAAATCGTGGCACGAGCTCGTGTTCAGCCGCCACGAATGGCACACTACTGTTATACCCCGTTAACTCAAAGTAGTAAAAACTGGGAAAAAATTGAGGTAAGCGGAGTTTAGGGATAGCGAAATTCACGAAAACATAAGCATAACCACCGCGCATAGCCAACATGGCGACTTTCCAATATGGCGCTGGTAACAGCCGCCGATTTTCTAACAAAAGCTCAATGTACCGGGAGTTGTACTTTTAGTAGTTCACTTTTGCGATATTATGCGCGACCCAGCAACCGACACGTCGGTCGTGTATAGGCAACGGCGAACCTAGCACATGTAAGCGCAAACGCAGATGCATGTTGACACCGTGTTCGAAACCAAGTCCCGCTAAAAAAAATCTCGCGAAAGTGCTCGGTTCCCCGGCGTTTTCGACCGAGGATAACCTCCAGAGAGCAGCGTTCTGACCACTGAAAAAGCGCGTAAATAAACTGCAGTGATAAGCCATCGGTACAAAATCACGGCCCCTAAAGGAAGGGTAGGGGGTGGGTACATATCGGGAATTTGACACAGGTGCAACGCGGCTGGCGTGTTTACAAATGGTAGCGGGCTAGCCTCTGGCCGATGGCATTCTTTGTGGTACGCTTTGCGTGCGTCAGCGGTCGTAGCGACGCTTCACCCGCGTAATAAGTTGGGATCAGCCGGCCGAGAACTGTAGATGATGATGAAGTAGAATCAAGCAGAAGGCATTGGGACAAAATTTCAGGCCTGGGCCGGTATTTTGTAGCAATGCGTTATGCTTTATTCTATGCTAGTCTTATCATACACCGCTCGCGGCCGGATGATCCCGTAGATAACGTGAGCGGACCGTCGCTCTGACGGCTGACCAAGCGCGAAAAGCACGAAAAGGCATTAGCATCGGAAAAGGCCTTGCTACAAAATACGGGCCCTGGTTTCACTTTTTGGCGATACCACAGCTGCGCAAAAAAAGTACAAAACACGTTTCGGTACTTTTTTTCCCAGCATTTTCGCATTCTAGGTATCGAGATATCCGGAGTTCGGCGCAGTGTCATTGGGCGATAAGGGGTGAGAAAACCATGGAGTTTACACCGTTCCAGGGAAAAAATTCGACTTATCGGATAATTCGAGATATCAGATTTCGAGTTAACAAGAATTTACTGTGATTGCGGGTCGGCGGCTTTCTTCCCCGTCATTCTACCCACCATTTCCGCCACCTGGTAACCTGGCACCGGCTCTTCCCACAGAGCAGCCAGCTTGTTTACGAGGCGCCGCACCCAATCTCAACTGCAGCAGTGGCCATCGAGACAAAGTTGAGCCATCGTCTCTATAAACAGCCCCTCGGGAGCACGCTCGCCCTGCGTTCGCCTTATTCAGCAACCTGCTGACCTACCATCAAGTGCCCTGCCCACACTATGGAGGGCGAACTTCCAGGGTACATTCATGACGAAACCATAGTGATGAGCACAGGGACACGGAATATGTTAGCGATGACCATGCGACGAATGCAGTGGCGCCTACGTTAATTCAGACGCGCCGATATTGTTCGTTATCGGCAGCGGAGTTCCATCGCCCACCCTGTCTCTGCCATCACGGTAATCAACCAAAATTAGGCACCTCCAACAGCTTCACAGTTACGAATGATCACAGCGCCTCTATGAAGATTTCAAAAGTGCCTTGCAGTCTTCGTCGCCGGCTCAAACGCATCAGACTTGCATCCTCACACCGTCTTCCAAAATTCAAACCTGCATGTCGCTACTATCGTAGCGTTTCTCATGCACTCCATAAAGTGCCCCATAAAATGCAAGGCATAAACTGGGCACCCGACATCACAATCTTACATTACCATGATAGTGCCTACGTCTGCTGTGTTTCATTCTTTATCATCGACAGCCTTGCATTAAGGCAACAACACGACCTCAGACTTCGGCCAGAAATCGGCAGCCAGAATCAAACACCCAAACGTTCGGTGGCCTGCTAGAATAACTTTAACTGTTCACCCAGTCATGCCACTAGCGCATAGTTTACACAGACATGCACTAGCGGACATCTACAGCAGCAACTCAAAGTATACAGCCACACACCAGATGTACGCACAAGGTGCCTTTCCCACGCCGCTCTTGCTGCCTTTAGGCAGCCAGCACCGGTCACCTGTCCTCGAGGCTTTGTTACAGGTCTCTTTTTTAAATCGCTCTGTATTTGAGAAGACAGACATGTGCACGCAGTTCTACGGTCTTCATACACATTGTATGTATTGTACATTGACTGCGTCTATAGATTAGCGTTTAATGCGCATTTATGCTACGACACCATTGTGGGCCAGCCACAAGGATGGCTGATACGTCTTGGCTCATACTGCACTTGTAATAGTAGAGACCATGTTTGCTCGTAACGAAGACTTCTACAAATCACTAGCCCTACGATACTATCACACATATTAGGCAATCAATTAGCCCGCTTTATCTCTTAAGTTATGTCACAGTGCATTAGAAAAAAAAAACTGTTGATTATGAATTCTCGAATCGCTTAGGCAATAAATAAAAGCAAAAATAGATTCTCATTATTCGTAGTTTGCCAATAATATGGGTGCTATGCCCCAGCAGTGATACGCAACTACAAACTGATGGGCGCAATAAAAAAAATTGTTTGCTGAATATATCCTTATGTCAGTATTTTTGGACTGCGCTTAGAACCACCATCATTGCCATACCCTTCAACTTTTAAATAAAGTCACAGATACAAAAACAATAAGCGATATGCGTGAAATGCACCAGTTTCGCATCCAGGAGTCCTCCTTAAAAGTGACGGGGTCTCATTTTGCCCTGAGTGCCGCTAGCCTTAGTTTTTAAGAACCCCAGGTGACCAAAATTAATCCGAAGCCCTCCACTACGGGGTGACTCATAATGAGAACTGGTTTTGGCCCGTAATACCCCAGAAGGAAGTTTTTCAGTGTCTTTGTTGTCCGCTGCAGTCTCATTAGCTGTCTTTCTTTGCTGTTATTTAATCTTGAAGAACTTGCACGCCAACCTTCCCTTTGGCTACAGCTTTGTCTGGAGTCAAGATGTGCAAGCTTGTTGTAAATATGCTAAGTTAACAAGTCTGAGCCAAAAAATAAAGAAACGCTGGAGCTGCGCCAAAAGGGTCTATGCTATGTAGACAAACCACTGCAACAGACGTCATGCCGCGCTGTAATAAAAAGGTTGTCGCAGTTTCACCTGAAAGGCGAAACATCAATTGCGATATCAAATTTGTAGAGAGCTATACGGAGTAATGATAGTAGCTTTATCAGCTGTATAAACTTGGACATGCAGCAGCACAGGCCACACGCAGAACTTGTCGACGCCGTCGGCGTTTTGCCCGCGTTCGAACCAAATGCGTGCGGCGTCGGTGATTAAATAGGCACTTGGTGCCGCAGCTATAGACGTCGCCTCCCTTCCGTCCCCCTCCCCCCCACGGCCTTTCGCGCGTCGGAAGAAGGCGCGTTTGCTCTACATATATGGTGATTATAAAGGAGGAAAGAGACGCCTACTTCTGCAGCCCTTAAGGGAGCACGGCGCAGAACGCGCGTTTGTTCTCCGCCGTGGGTTCACTCCCCGTGAAAGCGCGCGTCCCTCGCGCCCTTTCACTCGCACATACAGCGTTCGGCGGCGCGCGGCGACGATTTCATCTCCATTGACGTCATACGGAACGTCACCGCGACGGCGACGGCAACGGCGACGGCAGAAATCTGCTTTGGAGTGACCATATAATTGCTATCGCAATAAAAATCTGACCACAATAATCACCCAGCCTTCCTATAAGTGCGTTTTGGCTCTTCAACCAAAATTAAATGAAATGGCATCGATGTGTAGAAACATTTTCGGTGAAATTACACACTTGGAATATAACGCCTATGGTTACGGTTTAAAATGCATACTCAGGATTGGATAAATAGATGTAACTAATGAATGAGTTAAGGTGACAATTGTTTTTGTGATAAGTAATCAGGAAAGGAATCAACTCATTTTGAAGTATCACGAACAGGCAAAATGGTGAAAAGGGGACTTTTTAAAGGTGATCGCACATTCTAATGTACGCCTAAACTGAAGTGTCGATTGATGTTTGTGCATCTATATAAAAAGAATTGATTTTTTTTGCTTACAGCTACCAGTAATAATGTACGCCTAAACTGAAGTGTCGATTGATGTTTGTGCATCTATATAAAAAGAATTGATTTTTTTTTTGCTTACAGCTACCAGTAATATAAATGTCTTCGCTGAAAGCAGTCGCAAAGTTTATCCAAAAGTGCACGAACGCATCGCAGGAGCCTCTGGTAAGGTCGTTGTTAGTCAAGGTGATTACAAGTTCAACCTCAAGAAAGTTTCAAATGCAAATGTATTTCAATATAGGTACGCGCATTAAATACTTCAGTGGCTCCCCCTTGGTCGGCGGAATCTTGGGAGATTGAGTCGCCAGTTCCCCTTGCGCCCGGTCGCAAGATGCGCATTTAGTGCCGCCGCTAAACGTCTTCTCCCCTACCTCTCTCTCTCCCTCCCTCCAATCCCCCCACGGCCTTTCGCACGACCGCAGACGTCGTGTTTGCTCTCCGCCATGCGTTCGCTCTCCGTGAAAGTGCGCGTCCTTTCACTCGCACATACAGCATACGGCGCGCGGCGCTGAGTTTATTGCCATTGTAATTTTTACAGAACCTGACAGCGACGGTGACGGCGATGGCAGGAATGCGCTTCGAGTGTCTATATAATTTCTATCGCAATAAAAGAGGGGGACGTACCCTGGGCAGCTTACGTCCGTATCACGGCGCGTGGACAAGAATGGAAACGATAGGATTGGACAGGGCTGTGCACGTGGCTTGCGCTTTAGTGGTTATGACGTCGGGCACGTTTGTTGGGAGAGGAGGAAAGAGTGTGGCGATGGCGCCTGTTCACCTGGCCTGCGTGTCTGTGGTTGTAACGTCACGCGCGTCGGAGGCGACGGCGCTGCTGGAATGGAGCCAGCTAGGGGAGAGGAGGAAAGAGTGTGGCGATGATGCTGCAGCAATGTAGGCGGGTAGGAGAGAGGGCGAAATAGTGTTGCGACAGCACCTGTGCTTGTCGCCTGCGCTTCTGTGGTTATGTCATGCGCCTCAGAGGTGCCAGCGCGGCCGCAAGCGCGGTTGCCGTAGATGCATGGCAGGTGCGGTAAACGCGACGACGCTTGTGTCGGCGCAGTGTGGTGCCGTATGAAAAAAAAAATGTAGGATTTCACAATGTATGCAGCCTAAACAGCTTCACTGGTAATCCGTCCCCATATGAATGTTGCGGCCCCACGAATTTATTCCTGGCCACAAGTTCGCCAACTAAAGAATTACTTTCGTGATTCCCGGTTTTCGCGACTGCGTTCTTCACGGTCACGACAGCGTGACTACATGAAATTAGGGTACCAAAATTTCTCCATGGTTGCAGAAGCTTAATACCAAAACACACAATGTGCTTGTTAATTGTTATATATCATTTCATTGTTATCTGGTTTTACAAAATGTGGTGGCCATGAGCCTAATAATTTGAAGCCGTTGTCACAGTAAACCTAATATTTTAAAATTACAGAAGGCAGGATTTTTTGTACAAGGTTATAGGGTACTTTTGCTCCAACATAATAATCGTGACACGCCGAGATGATATAATAATCATGCATTTGCGTTGTTTTCTTCTCAAAGCACAAGCTGGAGAAAACGAAGTCCCACTGAAAATAGGCACGTATGATGGGAATTTTGTGGGGCAACATTTAGCGAACAATAATGCGAACGCATATTCATAAGCCATTTTCTTGTTCCCAGAGCCAAGAGAATCGTCGTCTGGTTTTGTCCTTGAGACGTATCTCATTCTCGAGAGGGAGCTCGTCAAGCGTGTAATAAAAGAAGGCATCAATGTAGAGGAATATGCTGCACTTGTTATGTCACTGGTATGTGGCAAAAACGAAATCTTTCGCTAGTTTTTACTGAGTATACTGTAATATTTCATACAAATATTCAAGAAACGAATGTTTTATCATTCAACAGCTGTTGCTCAATCCAGGATCACGGTTACAATATAATGTTTGTTGCATATCTTATCGCACATAATTTAAAGCTTTTTAAGTGCCTTATATATTTGGTAATGTTATTGTATTTACGCGAATTTACCTGTTATAGGCAGTGTATATAACCTTTACGTGTATAATTATATACGTACTGCAAAATTCACGCAGAACACAAAATATGAGGCTGTGGGGTATCAAGTCAAAGTGGAAGTATGCAACCAGTGAAATTACATGTAGAAGAATAGTGTAAAAGAATGCGATATTGTGTATTCAAAGAAAATCACGTCGGAGTAGTTATGTTATCTACACTCACAGTGCTGTTCGATAATTTTATTTTAGTAATAATCAACATGGTCTTAGCAGCACTTCTTTCATTTCAAGTGCAATGCTAGAGTGAGAAAACTTTGATTAAAAAAACACTAGACATGACCTTTTGTCCTCTTCTCCTATATCATTTAAGACCCTTAGATGCAATATGCTCTGTGGGCACAACTTCAACATTATCTTCATTCATAAGAGTAGAAATTTAGGTATAGGATCATTCATTACCTAAGTGTTTCACAGATCTTACTGCTTGTACGAGAATTTTCATAAGTCTTTTTCATCGATAATAGATGCCATAGGGTGATCAAAATTATTTCGTGAGCCATTTCCCTTTAACAAAGTATTTTTAGGGAAGTATATCGCGTAGTTAGCAATTTATCTCACTTCTGCTAATTGATTTCTTTTTATATCTGAGACGATGCCAACTTTACACACCATGGACTTACGCCACTTTAGACTGCCACCTTATACTACCCCTTTGTACTGCCAGTCGCAAACACAGCAATATGACGTTGTGTTCCGGTTCGCAACTGGTTAGGTCAAGAATTCCTCAAGGGTCAGTGCTTGGGCCTTTTTTGTTCCTGATCATTGTCGACGACATAACCCATTTTATTCCCAATAATATAATGTTGTTTGCAGACGACTGCAGTTTTTTCAAGAGATACGTAGGCCGGGCGCCCAGGATCTTTTAAACTCCGCTTTGATGAAAATAGATTCTTGGTATGCAACCTGGACGGTGAAGATAAGCGAGAAGAAAATAGTGGCGGTGACTCTAACATGTAAACGACTTCCTTTGCGGTACTATTGGTCAATAAACAGTAAAAAACTGTTTTTCGCAAAAAACTAATAAATGCTGAGATGCTGTGCTCAGGGCCTATTTTAGGTGGATTGAGCATGTTGCTTACATTGCAAAGAGAGCTATGCAGCAATTGGGAGTCATAAGAGGGTCTGTTGAAACTTCTTCCTCGCTTTTCTGCTATTATCATCGTCATGGTCACTGTTGTACCAATAAAAGGCCATGTTTGCTCATCGACCGCTCTTCCTGTGTGGTCCTTCGCGGGTTTCCACGAAATGGTGCCGAAACCAGAGGGATGTAATAATCAACGACAAAACAGCCTACAGATCCAAGTGACGACGAGCTCATGGGTTCGCCGGGAGGAGCGGAGTCAACGTAAACGACTGCCCTCATCCATCAACTGATGGCTGCCTAGTACAAGGAGACCGAGTTGATAATGAATAGGGCACTTATCAGAAATGCCGCAAGACTCATCTTTCACGATATCGACGGGGCTCCCTGTAAAGCCACAACGCTTCAACGGCGCCTCATGAGCAGCCTGCTCGAAATGCTTCATGAGAGGCTTTGTTTCTTAGAATAAAAGATCGAAGTACTCACTTCTGACGATTATTATATCAAGAATATACCCTTCAGGTAGAATACAAAAACAAACTGGTTACACTAAAGTCTAAAATCAGAATTGCTTCTGAAATGAGACAGAGTGTAAGCAGTCAAGGCGTGTCACAGATCTCGGGAAGCGGAATGACCATATTATTGATTTTGTGCCTTGAAGCGTTGCAAAGAATACAACCAGTAAAAGACTGTTCAGTCGAAACTATGAGCCATGACCGCGTTGAAGAAGGTAAATGAAAGAACGGCATCAATGCAAAAATCTTGAACAACTCGGAAGTACCCACTCAAGACTAAATAGTCGTGTCTAAAACCGGTAGTAACATGGTTAGAGACGTGGTTGACAGCACCAACGATTACTATCAATTGATGTCGTCATCTGGGACTTTACAGACGCGTTGAAAGCGCAAGGACGAACGTGAGTAGCTCTTATAGCCACAGACATACCGAAAGAGACCTCGTACTGTGTGCAGGACTTGCGAACAGTCCTAATAGCAACACGTGGTTCGACAACCTCTCTGATCAAGAGTCCAGGAGTCCACAAGGACCGCATTTTCCCTGGACAGTCACGGTGCAGATTAGGCAAGGTAAGAAACACAGAATCGAAGTGGGCCACAAGAAGTGAGTAACAGAATCTACATCAACACCAAAGAGCCCAACTTTCTTCTTTAAGGGAACGCATACTTATTGTATTGATGAGCATGCGTGTGATGGCACCAGACGAAGGCGCACGCATGAACCGAAGCGAAATGAATTGCAACCAGTATAGGTGCCAACAACAGGAGGCCCATCGTCACCGTTGTTCCATGAAAACGTCACGTTCACTCATCGACCGCTTTTGCTGTGTGGTTATTCGCAAGTTTCTAGAAGATATATCCGTGCATCCAATCGACATTAAATGTACTTGCGCGTGATACGTTTCTTCATCGAATCCTCGAATGTTCATCTGTGGTGCGGGATCCCCGCAGCAAACTTGAAGAAGAAAGTCAAATGAGTCAAAGCAAAAAAAATATGGTTTGTCTAGAATTTTTACCGTTCGTTTACGTCCCCCAAAATACATTGAAAGAACGCTCACCCGGATACAGTGCTGAAAAAGACGGCGACACAATCGGCTAAAGTGTGTGTACCTGGTTTACCAAGATAAGCTATGAATTAATAAGAACGCGTATAGGGAATCATTCAGTCGTCAATTAACGTGACCTGAGCATTCGAAAAAGCAAAAGGAGTATTCCTGCAGAACAGAATCATTCAAAAATTGGTCTTTCCGCGCACGCTCACTGATTGTAATGCGTTGTCTGCACACTTACTAAACTGCACAACCGTTCAGTGATTCCTGTCTCTGCTGGGCCAACAGTTAAGCCACTTGATTTGCGTCTTTTCTTCTTTCTTTATTTCTTTAATTTTTAGGCTTGAAATTACAGATGTGTGCCCTATTCCAATTTATTTTGCCCTTTCGTGAGCATTTCTGTCTGCTTTCAAACTACAACATTTGATTATCGCCCTCTACATCAATACGATTTGCATCAATGCTCTCGCTTGTCTTTACTGCTGACTGTTATCTTTCACACAGGTACTTCTTATCTGTATGTCTAGGCGACAATCTTTTATACTTATCTATTGTATAAGTACTAGCGTTTATTCTGAATTGCTTCTCTTTTTTGTTTGTTCCGGTGAGAAAGAGAGTTGCTTTTTTTATAGGTGCCCAGAACTTAATACAAGTCGTTGCCTCATCCCTGAATTGGTGTTCTGCTTTACCGCAGCGATTATTTTGATTAATATTACTTCTAGCTATAATTTTTCATTCTCTGACCTACTCCTGTCTAAGGCCTCGTATCAGAGGTCGGCAGTATCTTTGACATAAAATAAAGTAATGTGAGAACGCCACTGGTGGTAAAGAACAAATCTATCGGCTAATAAAGGAGAGAATATTTCAAGATCTCGTTTCTTTATTTAGCAAAGTAACGCCTGAAGTAACTTTCAAATTCCATGGACATTTTTTCGCTTTCTCTTCTTACAAAGATAATAGTCACTTATTTTCCTCTGGTAAAATACTCTATTGAGCATAACAGTAGTACGCCGGCAACACAGCCACCCCCATGATGTCCTGCCATAGACGCCACGTGTGAGGTCCACATGCCACCACTCATCACGAAGAGACTTCGCGAACTGCCCTTCAAACAGTGTGCAGTAACTCATTTAAAACATCAGCTCTCTGCTTAAGGGGAAAGCGGACCGGTGTTCTTCATAGGTGGCAATAGTTGACGTTGACGTTAGTCACGGCGTCCAACACTCAAAACGACGGCGGTCGCTAGACACCATCGGCACGCGTATGTGACTTCAAAACTTTGTATTAAAGAGATGCTAGCTGTTTGTCCCCATCAGGGCAACCTGGGAGTTATGCAGTCTTCAGGTCGCTACGTAGGATCGCTTCGCGCTAAAATGACTGGCCTCAAGATGCTCTGATCCAAGCCGAGCTTGAAGAACGTAAGCTTAAGCACACCCAGCCACTTGCAGTCGCAAAGCAGCGGACACCTGAGAGGCGCGTCCCTGCGTAAATGAAAACAGATGATCAAACGTCAACGCCACGCTGCCCAAACGTAGGAAACAGAGTTACTTCAGTGTAAGAAACCATTTCATCTTCAACAACCACTGTGTCATTCCCTCTACACATATAAGCGGTTCGCTCACACGCTGCAAACGTCTGCCGTTGTATCACGTCAGAAAATTATTGTAAATTGTGGGAGCCCATCTTGGAACTGAACGACAATGATTTGCACCGCGTCGACCTCTGTTGGCGTCGTGGCAGCCGGAATTTTCGTTTCTAACAAATCGCATAGAACATATTACGATGTTTCGGAAATTCTGCGGGAAATAGACTGTGACAGGACTTTACGCCTCCCAGCTAAAGTCAAGCGATGCCAAGCAAGCATGCTTCACCGGATTCGCCTGGGCCTCGCCTTAACTCGACGCTATGCACATCTCATTGGCCGTACGGAGAGCCCCAACTGTGAACGCACCCAAGTGTCCCCATCGCCCCATCGCCAGCAACCCTGCGCATGCATCATTCAAGACTGCTAGCTTGAACTTGTAACCCCACTCCTCTCTGTAACGCCGCAATGGCATTGAGAGTACTTAAATAAATAAATAAATAAATAAATAAGAAGTGTCTGAAACTCTCCAACATCTGTTTTGCGACTGCCCTCTCTACGCATAACAGCGGAAGACGCTGGCTTCGATGCTAGCAGGCATTGGCAGGGGAAGATTGTCCGCAAGTAATATCCGCAATGTGTGACCGTACCGTATGCATACATCTACATATATACTATCAATATGCAAGGGCTGCTCTGGGCTAACTGAATGAACATCATAGTACTAGACGCAAGACTTTAAGGAAACAACTGTGTTAGTGTATATAGTTGCATCCCTTCATCCGCTCCATCATAATTTTTCATCACTATTATTTGTCCTCTTTCCTTTTTCCCCGGTGCAGAGTAGCAGGCCAGAGCATGCTCGCTCAGGCCGACCTTTCCGCCTTTCTAATAAATTATATTTCTCTCTTTCTCTTTGGAAATTCAGCTAATTGAATCTAATTGTTTTTTATATATTCTGCTACCAGGTGAGCCAGATCCTGCAACAACTTCAACCTCCTGGGTCGATTGTTTTGACAGCCCTTGAAACCAACATTATCGTAAGTGGCAGTCCCTTAACTGCCTCATTTTCTTCTCACGTGCAAATTTACAGGGGCCGGATAATTATGTGGTCCTTATGAATGACAGCAGAGTGGACACTCCCAAGACACTCGAGAATCTGAGAGAACGGGCAAGGTCAAGCAGTGAAATGCAGCGTGCCGATGTCACCATCTTGCTTGTAGGGTGAGAAAAACACTACCTGTCAAATCCTGTAAATTGTGAGAATGAGCGCTTGTCATGACAAGTGCATGAAGAACTGCTCCAGCTAAATAAAATCAGGAATCCCAGAACAGATTTTCGCCTCGTGCAAGCATTGGGTTGAAACAAAGAACGTAAAACATTCGTGAAAATGTCTTTGTTCCAAAATAGAAATCTTCAAGCATATTAGCGAAATCTGCTAGATATTTTAGTGTATCTGATGCACCTGACATGGCCTCTGTAAAACGTCAATCACGGCATCATTTATGCGTTGTTTAATATTTCAGGCGGGACATGGCACACATGAGACCCGACGGTATGGTATTCGAGTCATATGGTATGCTATATTTTTAGGCCTGCTCTCATATTTACTATTCAAACAAACTGTATAAAAATATTGTCAAAAAGATATATGGAACGCGACGTCAGCAATTCACAAAATTTTCAATCAACTACACGAAAGCAATTCTTTTTCCGCTGGGCATAACACACCAAGCGCTAATAGACTGCATATAAACTAATTAACTAGTTAAGTAAATTGCATTTTTGTTATTGCAACAAATGTATTTGACACAATAAACTACAAGTTTCAGTTACTTTAACTTTGATTTATGATGTCAATGTATTATAGTTAAAACCGTTAAAGACGTTGCCATCGAATGAGGACCAAGCAATCAATATAAGATCAGTATTATCGAATTTCATAGGCATAAATATTAGAGTAACCTTGGGATTCCTATTACAACTAATTTCTTCAGCTCTTTATTAACCATATTTGGAAGTGCCTTGCTTGTAATGATTCCGTTTTGTAAGATGGTTAAAGACTAGCATTTGTTTCACATATATTCCGCAATGAGAAATAAGAATTTTATTGTCATATCTAAGTAATTTAAAGAAAGTGGTACTGCTGAATACGTGTTCTTTTGAATGCCAGACGCTACATTTATTTGAGCACAATCGCCTCAATGAGCCTAGTTTCATTCACAGTCATTTTCCCTCTTCCCATTCCCCCGGTGTAGGGTAGCCAACCGGACGTTATCCTGGTTAACCTCCCTGCCTTCTGCCTTTCTCTTATTTCCTCCTCCTCCTCCTAAACTTTTTTTAGCCTCATGAGTGTTAAGTTTTCACACACATATCATGCCTTTTTAATTTCTGCAGACTCAAGCCCCTCATATTATTGCTCGGCGTCCCAATGATTGTGGTTCGGTCGTTAGTAACAAGCGCCCTCATATTGTATCATCACGAACCTTACCTTTGTATCACAGGTTGGTTTTTGAGTTGCGTACGATTTACTGCAAGAATATACTGGGAAAATGTTTCTCCCAGTTTCCTTAAAACACCAGCTTGCTTGGACATTAAGGTTTTTAAGGTCATTAGGGAAACTTCATGATATGTTAGCAGTGTAGCTACTAAAGCGATAAAAACGCTTACCGGATTATTTCTACACCAAGATTGTTGCAGGAATCGTTTTTTATTTGTTTACAATATATACTATCCTGTGAAATACTGAAATACAAAACAACTTTCAGTAATGTGAGTATCAGCAGTGCTATTGTCGACTTTGTGCCGCAAATGATATTCATAAATTGAATCATGCTGAGGTTAAGGCCTCTGCACTCTCTTTAGATCCTACTGCCTAATCAATGTAACCTGTCTAGGTGGCAGAAAATTGGTTTTAGAATAATCTTTCTCCACATTTTAGACCTTTATCGGTTGGAATTAAGAATCATCATGAAACGGATGATGCTTACAGGACATCGAGTTTTTAGTAATTCGCAGAAAAAGATTTTAGATTCATTTGCGAAATCTAGTGTTGGATTGTTTTCTTTATTTTCACTGGACATTTGTCATTTATATGCATAAAACAATGGACACGCGTATAAATTGTTTGTTTTCTGTGAATTTTTTGCGCTGGCCCATCTCTATTACAATGTTTTTGCTTGGCACAAGACGTCCCTTTCTGTAACAGAAGTTTCTCAAATGTTATACTGGGTTCTACCTATTATTGCGATAACACATATATGGACCCTCCTGGCGAAGTTCTGCCGTTGTCATCGCCGTCATGTTCCGTATAAAGTCCAAGGGAATAACATCGCCACCGCCCACTAGTTTGCTGTATGTGCGAGCGTAAGCTTCCGAGGGTGAGCCGACGGTGGCGGCTCAATCTCACACGCCCGAGGCAGGAAAGCGGGAAGGAAGTGCAACGTCGTCCGTCGCGCGCAAGGCACCGGGGGGAGGGTAGAGAGATGGGGGGGGGGGGGTCGTTCTACCACGGTGGCTGCTGTGTATGGCGCGGCCGCGCGGGCCCTATCTTGAAATCAAACTGCGATGGGGATAGAGTGTGGCGAGTGCTCTTAACTTAATGTGCGCTGTGTTTTTGCCGCTCAGTTCACGTTGAAGCGACAGGCAGCACGAAGGTCAATTTGCTCGCTGCTGCCGTCGCGCATTCCCACTCCAGCGTTTTGACTGCTAGTTTCCGCGGTCATTAGGGGAGATACGTTTATAATTGCTCGAGCACACGTGACACCATGATTGTTATTTTAGTTATTAAGTGAATGTTTACAACGGTATAGGGCCAATAAAGCTACTATCATTACTTCACATTGCTGTGTACTAATTTGCCATCACAATCGATGATTCATCTCACGGACGAAACTGCGACATTTTTTGTCTGTTGTCACCATATCTTGCCCAATGTGATTGTATGCGCTACGCTAATAGTGTTGGACTTTTTTGAAAGCGCGCGAGCACCGGCGATTACGCTGTAACCTTCACCGAGTCAAACCGGCACGTGTGGCCGGTAGATCAGATTTCGACGATCGCCGACAGTGCTCGCTGCTATCGTGGTGCATTGAACGCCACTTGTATCTTGCAACTTGGAGAATTTTTCAAGAAAAGCGGCAGTTTCACCAGGAAGGCGAAGCATCCATTATGATAGCAAATTAGCACAGAGCTATACGAAGTAAGGATAGCATTTTTATCGTCCGTTTATTCTTGTAAAACATTCGCTTGCTAACTAAATCACGAAGCGTGGTGTCACGCGCGCAGAAGCAAACCTGAATACATCCCACTCAATGACTCCGGAAACTCGCTGTCAGAACGCTCGATTGAGGAAACACGGCAGAGCAGAAGAGAATTGACCTTCGTGGCGTCCTTCGCTTCAACGTGAACCAAGCGGCCAAAACACCACGCACACGAAGCTGTAAGCACTCGGCACAGTGTCCCCATGGTAGATCGCTTTCAAGATAACGCCAGTGCGGCCGCGCCATACGCCGAAGCCACCGTAGTAGAACGGCCCTACCCCTCCCTCCCCTCCCAAATTGCCTTACACGCGAAAGAGACGGCACACCTCCTCCCAGCTTTCCCTCCTTGCACGCGCGAGATTGAGCCAACATAGTCGGCTGACTCTCGCAGGCTTTCACTTGCACATACAGCATACGGTGCACGGCACAGATGTTATCACCCTTGGACTCTTTACGAAACGTCACTGCGACGGCAACGGCAACGCCGACGGCAGAAATGCTGCTGGAAAATTTCTACCCGATAACTCCTGCTGCTGCCATGTATTTTAGAAGACACAGGATCAAGTTGCACGATTATGAATGATAGTTGTGTTCGCAGGTGAATCTCTTGTACACTTAGGCGTTAGTATTAACGATGATCGCGAGTGTTTTAAATGCAAACGTGCAGGTAAGATCCTGAATATATGCATGCAGTAGTGGTCGCTAGTCCAGGTTGAAACTCCACAGGTTATAGGATCTCCCCCAATGATAATATTACAAAACTGCTATTGGATTCATTCTTATTGGACACACTGATTTACGTTTATCTCCGTATTATTATTTGTCAATGTTTTGCTCTATCTTTACCGTTCCTCCAGAAGTTTTTTTGGGCTAACAACTATTACACTTAGGTTTTACATGCTTTCCAGAAGAAATACGTTCTAAGCTTAAGTTCCCCTAACTGATGTAAGTGGAGTTAGCCAGCTAAGGGCTCTAGCGTGCTCTTCGTATTGTAACACACATCTGAAAAAGAATTTATTACCTGTGTCGAAACAGGCCTTACGTATACAGGAGCAGCTTGCACTACATATAGTGTCATCGTTGCTGCAGACAACCGGAAGAAGTACACCGGGGCGATGAGCGTAGCTCATGAAATAGGACACTTGTGAGTACCTTCACAACAGCCAGCCTATTATTTCTATTATTTGAGATATGCATAAATGCAGGCCAGTTCACGTGAAGACTATGTTTACTTAATTACACACACAAATATATATATATATATATATATATATATATATATATATGCAAGGAATGCGCTCCAATTACCAACAAAAATAATATTATTTCACGAAAGTTTCGGGAGGTGGCCCGGCCTTTATCGGTGTGAATGAGGCTACAGAAGTACTTAAACGAACAAGTACTTACTAGCTACCTTCGATGTTGGTTCTCTCAACACTAATATCCCTCATGCTGATGGGATAAAGGCGGTGCTGTCCACGTATGAAGACTCGCCTGTCGATAAGCCTGTTGACTGCTATACGCTACGGACACTTCTCAAGTTGATTCTCGAACGACACAATTTTAACTTTAATGGGGTTCATTAGGGGAAAGTCAGCGAAATGTAAATGGGAATGAAAATTGGTCCTAATTACGCCAATATTCTTGTGGCCGTACTAGAAGAAGACTTTCTCGCGTCTCGCAGCTTAATGTTACTATGCTACAAGCGTTTTATTGATGACCGCTTTAGGATTTGCCCTCATGGGGAAGCAGATTCCTTAAAATATATAGCTGATTTCACTCGCGCTCATCCCACTATTTTCGTTTCTCACCCCTACTTGCAGGACAGTGTTAACTTTCTGGATGTAAGCATCTGACTGTCAGGGCCAGATTAACTACGAAACTTTACAGGAAGCCAACGGGCACCAACCAGTATATGCATTTTCAGAGTAGTCATGTCAGTAACTGTAAGACTGCATTTCGTACTGCCAAGCGCACCGATTTCAGTGTATATATTCTAACAAAGATTTCAGTGCTATAAATGCGCTAATGAAAGACGTCCATAGGCAGAAATACCCGGAGCAGGTAATTTATGACACTGTAACTTGAACTTGCAAACTCAAGCGGGCCAACCCTATTTAAAGCTAAATCCCCAATAGGGAACAACACACGAATCTAACCCTTACCCATTCTGCCTTGGTGCCAACGGTTTCAGCTATTCTTAGAAAGCACCATAGCACCCTTGCTCAGTGTGATCGCCTTGCGGAACTGTAACGCGTCTTGTATAGCAACAATAAAAATTTCCGCGATGATTTCACCAAGTAAACTCTAAATCCTTGCCGTGGCATAGGCTGTATGCCTTGCAACAAATCACGTTGCCAGGTCTGCGCTCACATGTGAATTACACAAAAAGAAATCAGCACAGCGTCGAACTTCTCTGTTCAAATTAGAGGAAAATTTACACGTGACATCGCCAATATGGTCTACCTTCTTGAATGTACTAATTGTAATCAACACCATCTTCCTCAGACAGAGGCACCTTTCAGGATATGATTTATTAACCACAGGTAACACCCACAACTCTTTTCAACCTTCCCATATACCTACATGTCAACCTTCCTGGTCACTCTTTCACTGACTTAAATCCAAAATATTGGAATGAGGCATTCGCTCACACCTTGACCGGGAAATTCGTGAGTTCTACCTAATTTATAAGTTTATTACCACCGCCTCGGGTATTAATGAAAGCACTGGGAAACTCACGTGCTTGCCTTCTGATTAGAACAATGTTGTTATAGTCAAAATGAAATTCCTCGTAACTTAACCACGACGCATGTAAAACGGTCTTGCTTCGCGCTGACACATGTTCTCTTCTTTTACTCTGTTAGGAGCCGCTATTGTGGTGCATGCCCCGTTAGCACGGCAGGTCTGTTCTAGCGTGCAGTCTCCTAAACGACGGCGGTCCCTGGAGACTGGTGAAAGTGTTGCCTTAGGCGCGGCTGATTGCAGTCACCCACATGCTTTTCGCCTTCCACCACCGTAGAAAGAACGCTTCCTTTTCTTCGATTCTTTGAGGGTGAGGACAAAGCTTTCTCGTCTGTGACTCATCACAGCCTTCCATGTGTTGTTTTCTGGCCATGTGTTATTCCCGAGTTTCGAAACAACGTGTATGTTAGTTGTTTATTATTATTTTTGCTAACACTTTGTGAGGAGCCACATGTCGTTTCCACGTGTCTTTTCCATTTCCAATACGTCGGGAACAAACGTCTTCTGTAGTATTGTTCCCTCAGATGAAGGCAAACGGCCGGAACTTTAGTAACATATTTTGTCTTTGTTGTTAAATGAGTGAGTACTTTTTCGTGATTATTTCTCCAGGTTCAGCGCACACTCCTAATCTTTATATATATATATATATATATATATATATATGCAAGAAGAGAAACCAAGGGGCTCCAGTTTCGTAAGCATGACAATACCGGGTGTTTCAGTGCACACTCAAAAAATTTTAAAACTAGCCTACGGCAGATAGCACAGTTCTACTCCATGAGCTGGTCTATTCGGAGAGTCGGACCTTACTCGCAACAAAATTTATCCGTTATGGACTAATTAAAAAAAAACAATAATATTTTTCATCTAATTATTTCATGGGACATATTACGATTTACAAATTATAGCCAGGAAGTTCGCAAGGAGGCTCCACTTGCAACGAATTCTCAAGATGACAGCAGTTTCGAGGTGCTAATTCCCTAACTTTGATGAGAAATGCATTGGTGTTCCAGTTACTTTTGTGCTTCAATGGACAAAACGACGATTTGTTCACAAAACATGTGGAACGACGCTGCATTTTTCCGCAAGTTTGACGGTACATATCTCGTAAATGGTGTCATCCACACAATTCCTTTAAAGTGCCTTGCTGTCTCACCCACTAGAATTTGTTATTTGCAATATGTGCCATAAGGTAATTAGTTAACAACTTAATTAGTGTAATTAGTGAAACAACCTCATGGACTAGAATTGTGCTATCTGTCACGGGCAGTTTAATAAAATTGCAAGTGTTCGCTGAAACACCCCGTAAAAGTCAACAGACCAGAAAGCCATCTGGGAAATAGCATTGGAGGTTTGTTTAGCCAGGTGCCAGTTCTCCTTAAGTTCGCGTGCTACGTGACACCATCGGGCAAAAAAGGGTATTTCTCATCCGCCCGCTATGGCCCTGATTGGCGCTGGCTAACACTCCAAAAGCGAGATCTAGTAAACATAAATACCCGATTTAGTGGACAGATTGATAGCGGGCGCCGTAGAACAATTTGCAGCGCTACGCACGCGTAATGTGGAGGTTGTGCGTCGGCTCTAACCAGCGGCAAGTTATGTTTCCGTCCATGCACTTTCCTTATCATTTCGTGCATCTGAATTTATTTCAACCACAGGTAATTTTTCCGCTGCTTTTCTTGGCTTCGTGATCTGTTGCCTTTATATGGTGATGATACATGATGGTTTATATGGGGCTGTGTGTGTGTGTGTACTTTTGCGATTTCTTGAAATATGCGAGATTTTTAGCGCTCGTATGCGATTGTTGTATTGACAGAAGCATTTTACTATTTTTCGTTTCAGTACAGCTTAGGGCAATATCAAATAAAAAAGACGCAGTCTTTGATTAATAGTTTGTACCACGGCAGCGACATCATGTAGGTTTTTATCGATAACTGTCACTTTAGCGGAAGCTAAGTTATTATGCAAATGAAGGTTTTTATGCAAAGCAAGACTTTGCAGTAGTTCTTAGACTCAGACTCGACAGAAACGTGGTCACGATTTTGTTTTGCAGCTCTGTTTCATCTCGTGTGCTCGTTGGGTTTTTTATTGTTCTTATCCTTTTCTAGCGCATATAAAAGAATATTACTGTCCTCTTTTCTTATCTAGTCACAACCACTAGGATGTATAACTGGGGCGTCAGCAGACCCCTAAATTAGCGTGTGGTTGGTAATTTCTCATTTCTGAGCGAGATTTTCACTCTGTATGGCTATGACAAAAATTTTCTCGCGCGAACAATATGTTTGTTTAACACAGGTTGGGATCTTCTCATGACGGTGCTGAATCACTGGCGGCATGCCCACCTGATGCTGGAACCATAATGAGCCCACAGGCAGGGGGTGAAATTCGCCCTCGATTCTCTGAGTGCAGCCGGAGAGCCATCTCAGAATTTCTTGCGTACGTGATCACGCTTTTTAATAACACATGTGTAAAGTTTACTAGACGTTGGATGGCGCAACATTTTTACAGGACACACACAAGAGAAACACACACAGCAAAGCGCTATTTGCAACTGTCGATTTACTCCCTTGTCGTCGGAATAAATTGAAGAAGATACTCAAAAAACAGTCAGCCCTTCCACTGGGGTGGAGATCTAGAAGACTAGCGAAGCTTTACCATAGTGGGAATTATGTATTTCCAATTATGACTATTAGGATGTGATGGTGTAATTAGTTATTTGAAGTAATAAAGAATGTGAAATATGTATGATCCGGTGGTTTTAATTTATTTAGTGACCACAGGGACCATGGCCTTATGGTCGCTGCGGTACACCGCCATAGGGTGTACGGAAAAGGTTTTGCACGTTCTTCATAAACACGTCCCCAACGCCGCGCGCGTTCGGTGCGTATGCGGGAAAAACGCCGCCGCCGTCGACAGCATTTGTGCGCGTTGTTTGTGCGGCCGCACACAACCGCAGTCAAAACGCTGACTACGTTAAGGAACGGCTAAACGCCGTTGTCGATACTGTTAGGGGAGACGCGGGTGAGAGCCCAGACAGAGTCGGCGGCAAAGGCGGCAGGGCTGCGCGCATGCGCCGCATTGGGAGAGCGGGCACGCACACGCACAGTCCAGGGTGCCTCGATGCCCTCCTCGCCCACCACTCCTCTTCCACTGGGAAGCCGTGTTTGCTCTCCGCCGTGCGTTCGCTACCCGTGAAAGCGCTCGTCCCTCGCCTTCGCGCGCATTCACTCGCACATACAGCATAGGGCCAGTGAGAGGTTTTTTCTATTGCCGGACGCGACGATCGAAAGGTGAGCCCTTAACAGCTTCGCTGTAAAAGGGAAGAACAAAAAAATACACTTTTACAAAATGACCATCCACTAATAACAAGCCAGCTTTGTTACATGATCATTTTGGCTGTGCTTGACATCGCACAAAAGAAATAACGAGGATACGAAATTTAAGATTAGGTCAATTTCGCAAAACTGTTTTGCATTTTTGTTGTCCTTCCCATTTTGAGATCTTCATGTATTTATTTCGGTGACAAGGAAATAAATCGATAGTTGCAAGTGGCGTTCTGCTGTGTGTGTGTGTGTGTGTGTGTGATCTTCTGTGAGTCCCGCCAAAATGTTGCACAATCCAACTTCTAGTCTGGTATATCAACACGCCCAGTCTTCAATGTTAGAAAATATGTGAAGTATCTCTTTACGCATGCATGCCATGTGCCATGCATGCGTAACCGCACTTACAGCACTTTCGGAAAAACGTGCCACATTTTGGTACATGACATCAACACAAAACATTGTACTTGTAGTGATCTGTAATCTCCTTGCGTTTCTTGCGAATTGCTGGAGAATTAAAAGGATCGTACGATATATAACATGTGCCTAAGGAAACCTCGGAAACTCCGATAAGCGCATGCTCAACGTAGAAGGACCACAACAGAATAATTACTGCTCAATATGAACTCACCACTGTGACGCGCACTGATATTAGGTAAATTAAGAGGTCAGCTGAGCCAAGCCATGAAGAAAAAATAAGTATGTGCGTGTGCACGCCGTCCCACAGATATTTGCAGCGTTATTTGCAGTCTTTGCTATTGTTCAAAATCGCGTAAATTGAGTGGAGAATACAAAGAAACAGCAATGGCACGTAAATGCTGTGCTGGTAGGGCTAGTCTAAACAGCTCCAGAATAGCAAGTAGGGAGGCGAGATAACTCATGATTGTGCCATTTCTATCGCGAAACAACGTAAATGTTCTATAAATGTGCTATGATGCGGAGTGAAAACAGTTAAACTCGCAGAATCAATGACTGTGCATAGAAGATTTATAGAAAAAATATTTCAGAACAAATTCTACCCGTTTATAAACTTGTAAATTCACCCTTCGCTGTTCGTGTCTTCATCGCGGCGAGGAATATCCAACTGGAAAAATTCATGGCAATATTAAACAAAAATGCGCGGCCGATTTCATTTGTCGGGCCTCCCTCACAAGAGAAAAGCTCAGAAACGTCTCCTTTTTACTCACACAGGGATCGCTTACGGGCTAAGTGTTTGTTTGAAGAAAGTGCCATTATGCCCACTACAACTCCCACTGATGTCGCCGTTACCACTGCGGTTCTCACCACTGCCGACGAGGAACAACACGAAAAAAAGAAGAGAAGGAAGTGCAAAAAGTTTATGACCGAAGGCCAATATCTTTTGCATTTCGAGGTAGGAAGATTTACCTCCTTGTACTCAGTGTTGCTTTTAATCTATTTATCCATGCTGTGCACAGTGACTGCCTAGTGGTAGGATAATATGGAGACGCTATAGTGAAGGTCCGGTGGACAATCTTTGCCTCCTCCAAACTGTGCCTCGTATTTAAATTTCTACTGCCTGGATGGCAACTGCCGTGTTCGGTCAATTTGTGGTGTCCTTGTAATAAGCAACATTTGACTGCTATAGTGCAGATACAAAAACCTATGACTATTCAACCAAGCAGAAAAAAAAAAACCAAAGTCCCACTGAACTCATACTATGTTGCCGAATTGTTGCACTGCCAACAATACATAATGTAATACATGTATATTGTGCTTATTGATAATATTTGGCGTTGCTTCTTTTCACAATAATACTAGGTGTTCGCGTAAATGTGCTATAGTATATTCTTCGACACAACTTTTTACTAAGTTATAATCATGATGAATAATGTATGTTTTTGCACTATAAATTTCAATGTTTGGCTTTTATAGACTTTTCTAAATACGCGATTGCTACTGCTATCGTATTGAGTTCCTTACTAAATGTACATCAAAATCCGTGTTAACGTCGTAAAAATTGCGTGTTTAGAATGAACATTCAGTTACGTCCGCAAAGCAAAAACACACAGCAATACCTGGTAAATACACACATCATTCTTGCACTGTTATAAATCAATGACATGTGTTATTTTCGAGCACTAACGTTGAAGGGCACAGCTGCTATAAAACAATGATAACATTCAGCTTTTATACTTTGAATAGAATTATTCTCGAGCATTCCTATTGTCGCATACAATTTTAGAAGATAGAGGCATTTGCACCTCAAAGGCGGATGCACACGAGCCTCCACCAATGGGCGCACACTCCAGACTGACGTCATGAGCTGGACGGCCGGTGGCTCCGCCGACGGAGATGGCCGCCCGCGCGTCAGCTGTGTCTGCTCCTCGTAAGAGTGAATTTCCAAACTGTTTGTGGTGGTCCACCATGCCAGAAATCATATTGCACGCTTAGGGTGCACCATTTGTACCGCACCCGTTTGTTCTATGCGGTGATCCGGCAAAGAAAGATTGCAGCGAGCATCGCTGACGCTGCGCTACGTTTCATGTGAAAGCAGGATCCCGCGGAGACACACTGCTGCAAACAAACATCCTGCGTATTTGTTCAATGGCTCTAAAGTGGCGTTACGACGAGGAAAGTTTGCCAAACTCTGGTACCAACTGCGAGCGGCCGGTGTATTCGTGTACTGTTGGTGGGTGTGTTCGAGTACGGTGTCGCTGTGTTTTTCGTCGGACGTGTTCTAGAGATGGAGCAAAGCCATTGTCAGGAGAAATGAGAAAACCGTACGCAGATGAAACAAACCTATGCGTGTCTCCACAGAAAAGATTTGCGAAAGCAAAATCCAACGCAAAGATTTGTCGCTGCCAGCTCAGCGCGATGGATCAATGATTGGCAGCCGTGTTATAAGATAGCCGAGCGTCTAGCGGAGTCGTTATAGCGTTGTGTAGCACCACCCATTAATTGCTGGCCACAAATGCTAAGTTAAAACAAGGGAATAACGTGGAACGAATAACAAGGGAACGAATAGCATGAGTAGCATGCGCTGCTTGAGCGAATGTCATTCAATTAGTAGCGGTCAGTTCTTTGATCGTACCGCTTGTTTCCGCAATGTCAGCCCCCTACCAAGTCGTATAAAATTATGACCGTAAAACTGGTGCCTTTACAAGGAAACTTGGCATAAATTCGCGTCGCTGTGTGATTTAGTACTCTTTGCTCACTGCACGCGCTTGCTTTAGAATGCCCGCGGTGATACAATCACGTATAAGGTGTGCTGCCAGCGCTCGATATGCTTTCCCACAGCACAACTCTGCAGTGCTTTTCGATCCTCGTGATACGTTGCTATTAAAAATCCGTACGGCAGTGTTAAGGCTATGGTGGGAACAAAACCGAAAAAGAACATACAACAAGGTAGCTAAAGCAGCTTGTGAACAGACTGCGAATACCTCTATCTGCGTCTGTGTGTAAATGTGTGTATGTTTTTTCTTGCATTTGTGAGTATTTTCTTTTTATTTCCCCTATTTCTTTATATTTGAGCTTTTCTTAGTTTTCACGCTGCTTCAGTCTGTCTTTGTGCTGTGTTTTCTGCTTCTATTCTGCCGTTGCTATATTTGTTGTTGCCACAATCTGATTAACCAATGGCTGCCACGCTTCGGTCAACTGGGCGGGGCGGGGCCTCTCCCGCCTTCTAAAGTTGTACCCGACAATAGAAACATGCCTTTCCCCAGGCCCACTCACAGGTAATTTTCTAGTTTGCTCATAATGTGTTCAAATATGGCTTGTGTTAAAACAGATATAATAAAACTCAGGTTGTGAATATTACCTCGCGACATTTTTCGAGTGGCTGGTAAACTGTTTACGCAGTTTAATTCGCCTAAAAACTTTGAGAACGTGCACCTGCTCCTTTACAGGTGCGGTGACACCGCACATTGTAATGAAATGCCGGAATATTCTCCCAGCAAGCGCCGTAAGAAACGTCCACCTTTGGGAATAAAGATAATTTTTGCATAACGACACGCCCTTTCTTTTGCTACCAGATGGCTGAAACCAACATCACATGTAATATAATCTGCACTGCTGCCTCAAACGCATCAGATGAGCGAAGGGTTTATGCCGTTGTTGCACCAGATGGAATACCATGCGACAAGTCGGACCCTAATAAGGTAACGCTGTCTTCTTCGACCCATCCTTGTCCACTGTAAAGTAAGGGTTTAAAAATTTAGAATTGCCTACTGGTTCAACACTCATTCGAAAAACAGACAAATTTGGCTGACATCAATTTATTCGTACCTGCGTCACTGAAGATGACACAGCGAAAGACCACAGGACTGGTAGAGCACGTGTGTTGTGGTTGCTTTCTTTTCACCTTAGTCTTACGCCGTGCCACTGTCAAGTCCCGATCTCTGTATCACAAAAATTGCGCTTAACAATAAATATATGTCCGGCGTTTCACAATCTGACACTACAGTGGCAGCTCAGCACCCCAAAAAAATCTCTTCAGACTTCAGCTAAAGCTTATGTTTGAGACAAACAGGGCACAGTTTTGACACTTAGGCGTGCGGTGGGTGCAGATGCGTGCACTCACACGTTTTCTTGTGTGGCTGGCGTCATCTGTAGTTTTCGCCCCAGTAGCGCAGACTCGGGAGCACGCGTAGTTGTGGAATTTTACATACCTTTCGGGAATGTGATAAAAACGCTTCATATAATGTTAGGCGGAACTGTGATAACGCAAGGGTCACTGCCTTGCTTTTTGAGGCCCGAGCTGGCCGCCTGAGGACCAAAACATGCCGGAGCAAATATTCTAAAATGTATGAGGCAACTGATATCTGTGGCGGTAAGAACTCCGGAAACGACTGCGCACAACGTACTGGAATGCCAGGATATTCACCCAGCGAAACCCGTAGGAAACGTCCACCTTTCAGGCGCGTTGGGATAAAAAACGGACGAAAGTATTAAACAGCAATTAAGATAAGCAAGAGACGTTTACAGTATCAGTGAAAAAATATCAGGGAAGAAAAAAAAACGGGCAAGTTTGCACTCTGTCGTGCAAAGCTTAGGCATAGGGAAACTGTCGATGCTCATGTCTTACTGGCTGCTACTGCTTGGTTGCTGCGAGGTCTTAACTTGGTTTAACCTAACTACGCATGTAGGAAGGTATTCTGTAGCGATTATTTTTGGAGGTACCTTCGCTTTCGCGACATTTCGCGTGACTAGTGCTGGACATTCCGGCGCCTACGAGCGACAGGGTTCCTGGCTGGCCACAAACGCATGCAGGCTTAGGGTTGGCACAGTGCCAAGAACGCTGTGGCTTGCCGACGCCGAACGCGTTGGAGGCTAGCCGTTCAATATCAATCAGCCAGCTTCGCTGTGTCTTGAGCTTTGCGCGGCTTAGTGCAAGCTTTCGCCTTTTTTTCTCCTGGCCCAGCGCGCCGTGGAGAGGAAAGAGGTGGGGAAGGGAAGGAGCTGGCGAGGAGGAGACCACGTGCGCATGCGTCGCGCCGCCCTCCAACGCGCTCTTAGTTGCCATGGCTACGGCGCGGCAGTATTTTAATACGAACCACAAATCACGGCTGGCTTAAACAGCTTCGCTGTTAATAGTAAAACCCCCACCCACCATCGTTGTTGGCATGGGTAAATGAATAATACGGAGATAGATGTTTTAATTAAAAAATAAGACCAGGGAGAGCTTGGCAAAAAGACTACAACAGATTCTGTGAAACTTCAAAAGTCTAGCCAATATTGCGATTGTTTGTCGCCGCCCCGTTGAAAAGAGTATGTCAGTAAACACCACCATCAAAAATTACAATCATACTAATTAAAAGCGCCATTACTGAGAGGCAAAGTAGGATCACCTTGGAATGCGAATCGGGTTTTTAAAACTTAGAAACGAGATCTGTGGCAATGATTGGACACTGTCGGTTAGGAATTAGAGAGGGTACATCGCTATTTTGTGCACTACGGAATTATCTTGCTCATGACGAATACCCGAGCCAAACCGCAGCAGCGGCGAAGGAACGACCAGTGTTGCAAAATTACACACAGGTAACGAGAGATAGAATGACTTCATGAAAATTGCCAATGTTAGCCTAGCCAAAAGTGAGGCACACATTTTGTTAGCAAATTTGGCTGAGATGAATTGACGAAAAAATTCACAAGAAAAAAATAGACGCCACAACTTCCAGACAACGCTTCAGCAAGAGGACTTGTTCTGGGTAAATCTTTCGTGATAGTCACAACGCACATTGCTCGGCGAACAGGGGCCGCGTCCACCATAATCTTTATTGCGCAATCGTGAGGCAATTGCATGCTGACAAGCGGCTCGATCATCGCCTTGCGGGTGTTCGGGCCTCTAGAATTCAACAGTCCACCTTCATGGATAACGACTGAAGAACAGCGAACTTCATTGTGCGAATAGTGCGTATAACAGGCCATTACGGCTGAATAGCAGGGAAAAGATCATTACGGGCTGTCTATTCAACTGGTGTAAGGCTCGCTAAGAGGTCATTACCAAAAAAAAAGACACTTCGGGAAAACTTTGGCCGGATGTTTGACATATCCTTGGAACTAGATGTTGACAATTTATGCATGAGAAGATGACGCAAGTATGAAAATTAATTACATCGAAGACGTTTAACTGTTATAAACTTTATGTTTCAGTGGCAGTATAGATCGATCCGAAGAATTATGAGCATCGCGGCAGGGGCGATTGCAGAAATACCCGGCGCAGTCGCCAGTGGCTATGAAAGAACGCACACATGCGGCATAAAGGCTTGTGATTTATATCAAATGTTAGCGTTATGATATAAAATGAAAGCTATGAGAAGCCTTCAACTCCTCCAACTTTTTCTCTGAAATTTACTTTCAGCTATTGCCAATGAATCTATCATGCACCTTATTGGTATTACACTATCTTATCATCGGCATATTGTCTGAGCATTCTCTTATCAACGTGCAGATTCCTACATACCAACTCATTTATTTTTTGCAGGTCTGCAAGAAGGGACTGTGCAGATAGAATAAGAATAAAATCTGAACTGTGACACAGAATCACCGGAACAGAAATGGCATTCGTTCACTTGTCTCTGGGGCACGTAACGGTTACTTGCTTCCTACAGAAAGTGCAAGCAGACTGTTGCCCAACCATGGTGCACGTCAAGGAGATGAATCGCCTGCTAGCTGCAGCAGATGACGGCAAACGAGAGCACTGCGCTGTAAACAGTTCTCGGTTTCAACACTTTTGCACAAAGCATGCAAATGACAGTCGCACCTAGTTGCGTTCTAAAACTACAATACATTGATTCCTACTACTATAGTGACACAAAAATGACTGAACGCAAGATTCTTGACGATACGGTTTATTTTCCGGCAGAGCTTCCTCTGCGGTGTACAGCGGCTTGCAATTCGCTCTTTGATTTAAAAGACAAGTGATGGACCTAGACACAGTGCTCTCCCGTAGGCTTATTAATGTGTTGATGCTTTGACACGTCGCTCAAATGCTTGTTAGTACACATAAAAAATAGATATTTCAATATATTTTTCTGCATCTACATGGTAAGTATAGGAATATTTAAAGCTGCAGTGTTCATATTCTGGCCGCAGAAGTTAATTTCAGCCAAATTGCCACGAATATGAGAAATACAAGAACAAAGAGGGGGATAACAAATAGGCTTGGAATTGGTAACCTCTCTAACGTCAGCTGCTGCAGCTCGCGTGGAAAGTACTTCTTTGAGAATACCGAATTGGCCAGTACATTACGCGACCACGAGTTTACCGGGAGTGGGGACTTTCAGTCTCTGAGCAATATGTATATATATATATATATATATATATATATATATATATATATGCAGGTTAAAACGTGAAGTGGTGCCGCACAGAAAACGTAAATGACGAAACATTGGGGAAGCCCGCAGGGCGCTTAATTCAAGCTACCGCGAAATGCCGTCGCCATGAACAGTGGATGTACATGTACAGACATAATTTACTCGTTGTCAGTGCTTACGTCTTTGTAACTGATGGAAAGAATGATGTCGTCCTCTTTGCCACCAGATTTATTGGACAGGCAGCACTTCAGAATCTTCAGAACCGCGACACAATCTAACACGACCAAACCATCTTCAGTGGTCTGTGTTCGCACATCGCTCCGCTCGTGGTGGTGCCTAATGGCTCAGCTCACCACAGTTTGAAGAAACTGAAAAAAAGAGGAAAACATTTTACATTCGTTTCACAAACCTGATTATAACGCTAGGTGTGTTCTCAAGCAGAGAACTTTGAGAAAAAAAACACTCGCGTTTGGTTTGTCCAAATAAGAAATATTACGGCGTCAACAGTGACAGAATATTGATATTCTTAGCAGAACATTAGTATCCTAAGTTATCACTAATAGTGAGCAGGTGTTACGCTCGCTTGTTATCGTCAGCCACAGAGATATTATTTCATTGCACTATCCTCTACCGCTGATTGCGATATATACTGGGTCAATTGAACCGCCCGCCGAATAAATACTTGCTATAGTTTACATTTAGATCGCAAAAATTGATACGACGAACGCATGCTCAACAAATGAACGCTTCGTTATTTTTAGAATAGAACGGTCCCTGTAGCCAGCACCAGTCGCACAGTATGCGAGCACGGTGGAGTAAAACTGTAGTAGCAATATTAACACGACAGAATTTGCGTTAGTTAACAGCTATACCCACGTTAACCTTGGTGGCATGTACTATCCGTCCGGCTGCCGTTGCTCTCGTCAACCTTGCTTTGTTGGTCCTTTACAATGCTGCGCTGATATTCACTGGTAAAACTTCCTACCAATCGCAATGTAGCGTGCCCGATTTGAATATCTGCCAGCTGTGATTCGCCTGAAACTATGTGGCGGCCACACGGCGTCTACTCCAATGCCCGTTTATCTGCGTCGGCACTGGGGTACATTCACTGCACACGCTATATGAAACGCTCCGATATCGTTACGCGGAAGTTGCATGACCAGAAGAAAAATATTGAAGGACTGTGCTGTAATCATCAGTTAGATCTTCACCTCTCGATAAAGAGAACCAATCTCAAAAAGATTGCTGAGATAACTCCCGAACTTTACTGCACGTGGGAGATAAAGCGTAAAAAATATCTACAACAGCCATCACTTCCCATGCAGGGAACGAATAGCTAAGAAACGGCGATCCACTCAGCCAGAAGCGTCAGAGAATGACGTAATTTTCATTACATCTGTGCAACTAAATTATTTAGGAGTCCTCGACAAAAGCGATTCTGCTGTAAAGACTTGCGTCAGAATATCAGTGAGCTTTGATGACGTTCGTAAAGACACGTGTGTCCTGACATTTAGGCGTAGGCGTTCTCACATCCGTCGCCGTTTTCAAGCGGGATTTAAATGTCAAGAACAAGAACAGAATGCCTCTATCGCTACAACGAGCATTTGTTGTTTTAACAGTGAACAAGCAGATTTTATTGGAAACTAATAAGGCAGTACGAAAATAAACGACAGTTATTTGCACCGCCTAACCCGTTAACTGGCAACTGAACAATCTTGTAGACCTAAATAAACATCTGCGAAAACTATACAATTCCAAATGTTAGTATGCGCCTTTAAATTTATCTTTGTGTATCTACCTGCTCAACAGCGGTATTCACGAAAGTGGACGCCGTGTGCAGTAGCAGATATTTTGGTCACAGAACCCGCAGGCTTCGTCTTTGTTTTCATAGCACACGTGGTGGTCATATTCTCACCACTGCGAAAAATTGTTTTTGTTAAAGCGAGCGCCTATTTTTTTTATCCCTATGGAAAACCGGTGCTGCCCAGGGCGCGCTCGTGCAATACAACCCTCAGTGCCATGAGTGTGAAAGTGTCGTAACTTTTAGTCTCCGAAAAGCAGACGCGAGGCCGCAACGATCGATGTTATGTTTACGTTTTACGAAACTGAATACCTTAGCGACTTTGGCATGTATTTTTTTATTTATGTTATTGTCAATATTGAAAACGGTGAAGAGGTTGTGATCATCGACGACAAATTAGCTTTTGAAAAGCGCCCTAGAAGTGTCTGGCGCAGAAAATTGGGGGCCACCAGCACCTGCATACGGCCGATAGCATTGCGGTACAATTTCCAAAGCATCTACTCTCTGTAAAAGATATTTGATGCAAAATCAACCGAAAAGGGCGAGTATTGCATACAGTAAATTGTTTTCTACCTTGAGAAAACGATAGCCGGCCACGGCGGTTCAGTGTTTCAGCGAGATACATTTCACGAGTGAATACGCTATGTAAATACCGTCGGAATTAAAGCAAGCGATCACTAGCTCCATTTGTGCGTATTGCATATAAAAATAAAGAAAATTCATTCATAAGCAGAGTGGCCACTTGTACTGTGCATGGCGCCGGAATTAAAGGCGCGTCCACGTTGGCGGCACGGCAACTCGCCGCACGCCGCGTGCGGTTGGTGGACCGCCGGCAGACGGCGCTCTTGCTGGCAAACGGCGAGATCTCCCTTTCACACGGGGGATCTCCCTGCGAGATCACAGGGAGATCGGCACACTGACGTGGCCATTCAGCGACAGTAGAGTAGTCGCCGTTACGCTGTGGTGCCGCCGGCAGCCTCCCCGCCACTGAGCTCTCGCCCCCTTTTTCGGCTCAGAACGAACTGCCGACGCTCCCAAGCTAGATAGTTTTGTATAAGGGTTGTTGCCGCTTGACCTTCTCCACGCAGTAATTTCGCACGAAGAAGAAAATATGCTGATATTTGTGGTGCTGCCGGCAGTGATGCGAGCACGGCCGAACCGCTTCCGCCATGCACCGTCGGCAGCCGTGCGCTGCAGCTGAACTTGTATCGAAATTCACGTTGGTGCTAAACGCTTAAACGTGGACATCGCTGTTTATAAAATAAACATTACGCGTCCCTTTACTCTAACGGACATCGTTTTGCCTGCACTAGAAGCTACATGACAAAAGAAGTCAATAGTTGTGTCGCCGGTCGCAGCGACGCACTATTGCAACTCCGATGCGCAGTTTCTGAAGTAAACCGTTAACCGCTGATGTTCCCTGTGAGATTGTATGGTTGGCGATGTCATTTTATGCCTATTCGTCTCGCACCAGTGCTAATCTAGTGGGCCTTTACAACGGCTGGCCCTAATATTATACTCTTAGCCCTTCCCACAAAATATCACGCGTGTATAGTCTATTCCTGTACAATAGAAATATATTCTCGTTCATTCTCGTCATAGCTTTCCATAAATGAAATGCACTCGGTTATTTTGTCCCAGAAGCTGTAGAAAAATATTACTGGGGGTTCTTTATGCTACAGCTAAGACGGCTTGAAGGTGATAGCCCGAGCGCCGCTAACTCAATGACACGACGACCACTTTTTACCCTTTGTGAAATTTCTTGTGACATTTTCGTTAATTTCTTTATTCACATTTTTACACGCGATGAAAAGTCATTTTAGCAAGTCATCCTTTATTCACCAAACTCGAACCATGACTCAGGACACTTTTTTTGCTGAGTGATCATCACTTCGATACCACAATTTACAGTCATTTTTGCAAGTCATCATGTTTTTTTTTTGCTTGTCACCCGTCCTACGACTCACCAAACTCGAACCATGACTCAGCACTTTTTTTCGTAGTCTCTCTGACTTGGACCCTCAAATCTCACATAATCTTTGGAAGTGGCTCCTCACTCGATAACTCCTTGATTTACTCTTAATTCACAATTAATTCATTAACTCTTGATTGACTCTATCACTGCTTCGTTCACCTTCTTCACTCTATCCCCCATCTTGGTTTTACTTCCATCACACTTGGTTTGCCCTATTACTCCAAATTTCCAATTTCAATCAGCCTTGATTCACATATCCCCACTTAATTCACCTTCATTCCCTCTTAATTCACTCCCATTTACTCTTCATTATCTTAGGCCACTGTATCCCATCATTACATTTATTTTCACTGGTATCACTTAACTGAATCTTATTAATTCATGCTCAATTCACGGTTATTTTACCTCATTTAGCTCTATGTAGATTCATTATCACTTCAGTTCACTTGCTTAATCATTCTTCTACCATCAATCGCGGTTTTGTGTGCATTATAACTTCTTATCGTAAAAGGTCCACTTCGTGTCGACGACGCGGTTTTGAAACGGCCGTTGAAACGAAGACCTCACCTGGAGACATATAAGGTTTTCACCTTAATAATTAATGAAACAGCGTGCGATCGTGCCTGCCTGAATCCTATGTCGCCGTCAGTCATGCTCGTAGTTTTTACGGTAAAATATTGCAATGATTGGGCTATATTACGGCTTTTACGTTGTAGCAATTAACCATGCTGGAATAACTACACCCTTCAAGGTTCCTTTTTTTCCCTGGCTATTGCACGTCGCCCGCTATAGCAGTGGTGGCTATTTTCTTCTGTTTGTATGACTAAACAATGCGCGCGATATGCGCAACGGCTTGCTTTATGTCAATTTAAAACTCCAGCGCTGGTTTCCCGTAGACATGCCTCTTAAGAACACACATTCACCTTGTCGAAGCAAGTACCATTCACCAGTCTTGGACCACAGTTACGTGCAATTAACAGCTGAATTATCATCTGTATTTCGCATAGGTTTTGGATAAACATTTTCACATTTCATTTGGTATGTACTTGTGAAATATGAAGAAGGAATAAAGCAATAAACAAGTTGTTGGCTAAGTCAAGTATCATGACTGTTAAAGGATTAATGCGATTATGTTATGCGCGAGCAGCGGTATCGCACAAATCGCCATGCAAACTAAAATGCCAACTAAGCTAAAACTAAACTTTCTTCAGCTTTTCAGTATTAAGCACACCTGTTTATTGCCTTTCTCAGGTAGCCAAAGATGATGGGATAGTTGTTTTATTAGGTTGTATGAAGAAATGTTTGTTTCACAGTCGATGTGACTGTGTTCAGTCGATCGACTGAACCATAACCATTATTCTTGGCTCGTGCGTCGACAGCAAGAAGCGGGCAGATGCAGATTTACGCTGGAATTGCAGCATAGGCTTTGACCTTTTCACTGATGACGTATGCCTCATTATTTTGTAATCGCTGCAGCGCCGCTAGTTTCCGGGCTCTATTGTTTAAAATATTACATCGAGCAGGTGAGACTTGTGTAGCAGCTCTCAGCGTCCATGACTTTTGTTTTTATACCCGTTAAAATATACATATGGAACGTGCATTAAGACAGAAAATGTGTAGAAACGCAGTGTGCTTTGTACCCTGAAGCTTGTTTGTGGCCAGTGCTGTGCAATTTTTAGTTGTGCAGCAAACAGCAGATGCGCTATTGATCGGCTCTTGGATGCAAAATGATCAACCTAGTTGCAAAGCATTGGTCTATCGTTTGCTTCATCTTCGGTGACTATAAGCCTATAATTTCATGCTTGCCTTTAATTTTTCTTGCGACGTGTTTTTTCTTTACGCCTAGCAGTTACATTTTAATTTTTGAACTGCTTTAGCGTATATTGCCTTCCGTGTTAGGTCAAATGCATTGCAGTTAGCAGGGAAAGCCTAAACCGATCTCAAGACTACCATACACGAATGGCATTTCAAAAACAAAAAAATTCAGAGCCATTCCACTGTGTAAAGATGAAATACCAGCGAAGCTGTTGGCTTTGTTTATATATATATATATATATATATATATATATATATAATTTTGTGGTTATGGTCAATGGTTGAAAAGACAAAACACATAACTTCGTTATTTTCTTCTGTCTATTTTTAATTCCATTCACTTGGTCACCATATTGATGATTGGATTATGGTCGCTATTGTAGACTGCAAATGGTTGCACATCGATTCTAGAGACATTCTTGGTACTAGTGAGATCAATGCACGATATGTTACGTGTTGTCGTTGGCACATCCACTTCACTGCAACACTTTAAGCCAAAACGGTATAACTTGAACGATGAGATCCGCCATTCGTCGGGTCTGCCGATGTCGACGTTAAGGTTCTCCACGACGACGATGGATGTGTTGTTGTCGAGTGACACCCAAACGAACACGCAGTCAGAAAGACTTCTATCTCTCTCTTGGTGGTTGCTTGAGGGATGTGTATCACAGCAACTACGGTGCCATCTTCTAACCTAACGGCACAAACGTCCGCACAATTCGAGACGATGGCATCATTTGCCACTGGCATATCGTACGGGGTGGCACTCATACAGTATGTCATTGCACAGATGGCGACTCCACTCGCTCGAGACTCGACGCTCTCGTTGCACGTGAATCCCGTGTGTTCATTCATTGACAAGGGTGGTTCAAGGGCGCGTTACAGGGCCCCGAGCCCACAGAGGTATGTGCCATTGAGCTTGGACCCTTTCTGCACTATCACCCGAATCAGCCTACATGATCATTTGTTTTCTTCAACATACCTACACATTTTTTTCACATCCTAGCCACAGTCAAGTTCGCTGTAAAAATGGCTGCAACAGGGAGCGAATTTTTGCAGCGCCACACATGTATTTTTGTGTTTCAACATAAACTTGCAATAAAGCCGTTGTTGGAATAGTATGTCTAAACTGCTAAAACGAGTAGGGCTTGCCAATTCCAAGCAGTCGCCGCTGCTTGCCGTTGTGTCTATAATTGGCGGTTATTTTAATATGATAGCATTAAAAGCCACTGCCCTGTAATAAAAGCGGGCCACCTGATACTATAGGGGTAGCGTAGGCCCAGCAGTCGGTAGGTTCACTAACACGGGAGAATGGCCCAGGCAGAGCCAACGCGGTGTAAGGAGTAACAAAACGCTTAATTACATCGCTGCGTACCGAAGAACGACACGAACGCTTAAAACTTGTACTGAAGGCTGGTTGTCAAGTGACGCCTTTTTATAGCTCCCCAGGAAGACCCTTGCCCAGGAGAGGGAAATAGACTCTCGTTATGCTTGCGGCTGCGCTCGGTACAAGGGAGTAAGTCCAACGGTGTCCAGCAGTCGCGAGCGCTGAGAGGACAAGGCACAGTCACCGACGCCAACAATTGCAAGCGCTGAGGTAGAGAAGGCTCAAACGGGCACACACGCCAACGGGCGCCCACCATCACGGGCTTCTCGGCGTTTCCATCGCCCGGGCTCTCGTCGTTGTTTGTCCACGTGACACAAATTGTTTCTCACAGAGGCGAGTCGTAACAGAGTGCCCACCAGGGGAAAGAAGATCGTGATGACCGGGGGGCTGCATCCACTTTACTGGTGGATTACACTGGTGTTCTATGCCGCAGACGGCTGTCCAAAAGCTTTCTTGCGTCCGGTAGGTCGCCGGAGAGCTTCTTCTGGTAGGCGTCTTGCTCCACGTCAAAAGGCTTCGCTCATTTGCCTTGTGAAGTCGAGCTGCAGTTTCTGGTTTACAGCAAGCGTCAGCCTGAACCATGCCGAAAACGGAACTGCTCAGCCAGCAAGTGCGAGAGATATTGCTACGGAACAGCCACCACAGTGTGGCGGAACTGTAGAGGAGGAAGACGATGTGTTCCCGCTAGATTTAGCGTCGCTATCTTGACCTCCGTTGGCTTCCGTGTAAATAAATTGTAAATAGCCATGAGCATCAGCTACACGTAACATTATTTGGGGGACGTGGACATTCCCCGTACCCGCCATGGAGCTTCGCAGCGGTCGTAATGGCGAGAGCGCAACTTCCGCTCCTGCTCACGGCGCTTCATCTCCGAAAGTATCTAAGCCTGCAGCCCCGAACTACTCACCATTTCCCCCCCTAGGAATCCTGGTGTTTTCACCGGAGTCAGCAGTCCTGATGTTGACGACTGGCTCCACTTGTACGAACGTGTCAGCGCCCAGTCAGAGGTGGTATCCGACTGTTATGGTTGCAAACGTTCTTTTCTACTTCGACGGCCCTGTAATGGTATGGTTCCAGACGCCCGCGACGCGATCGCACGCACCGACCACGCGCGGCAGCTCGCCCGCAGTCACCAGAGACGCCTGTATAATAGTCACCATCGCAACGTGCACTCTTATCCGGGTTATCTGGTGCTTCTCTGGTCACCCATCCGCCATGTGGGCCTTTCCGAAAAGCTGCTTTCGCGCTACACTGGTCTATACCGTGTGGTGCGACAAGTGAGATATCAGATATGAAATCATCCCCAACGACCCCTGAGCGTCGTCATCAGCTGCAAGTGACATCGTTCACGTAGCGAGACTAAAGCCATATCACACACCTTTCACCGCGGATGTGTAGCTTAAGCGTCGGGACGGTGCTTCTACTGCCGGGGATGATGATATCGAACAGCCGTCACAGTGTGGTTGCACTGAAGAGGAGGAAGACGACCTGTTGTTCCCTCTTGATATAGCGTCGTCATCTTCGCCTCCATTGGTTTCCGTGTAATTAAATTGTAAATAGCCTTGGCATCATACATTATTCTGATTTCCACAAGGATAACTTCCTCTTTCAGAAGTTAGATTGAGTCCCTTAATTAACAAAGCAGCACTAACATCATACTCATGAATTTGTCAAAAATTGGAGGACGCTTAAGCTTCGCCTCCTCAGAAACATTTCTTTTTAAATAATGACGCTGGGCGAATGAAAATTTTACCACTTATAGCGCTTGATCTCTTCATTCGAAATCTACTTTTAGTTTTAGGATATCTCGATGCTTTCATGTCCTAAGTGCCATGCATAAGTGAGAAGCAGTGCATGTTTGTGCAGCTGCTGGACTTAGCAGTTAGCATGATAGAGCAGTGTAAAATTATTTTTCTTATCTCTAACACTCCACTGAGTGCTAATAAGCAAGATAATGTGATTCCCTTTACAAGCAACATTTTAAGAGAATTTCGTATCTGGTGCTTCATATTCAGTGGCTGGTGCCCGAGTACATTAAAAATTTTCATCCTTAAAAAAATAAAGTGATTGCAATAAATCCTAGATAAGTGCATTCTACATATCCTACAAATTACGTCCATCAAATGTGGTCTTGATTGGACCACAATAAGTAGATAAAATTTTGTGCACAAACGCCTTGTTTTGTTCAAAATATAAAGTTGAGAAAAATGCGATTGAAAGTTATAAAAGTTGTTTACTTCTGTTAATTATTATTATTACTTCCCGGGGAGATTGTGATGCGGCAAAGCTAACCTTGGAGAGAAAAAGCTTAGGCCTACCACCTTGCACGAGCCCAATGGCGTGCGACACCGCGGTTTGACGCATCGCGCTTGAAAATGTGTCATATCTGTGCCTTTTCTTGCCACTTCTAGTTCTTTAACCGAGTTTATTATACTTTTCCCGATCATTTCTGGCTCTGATTTCTTCATATGTGAAATAGGAGAGATCAATGTTGCTGAAACAACTAAAAACACAAAACCTATTTTTTTAATGAAAATCGCCGTTTTTTGACCCGCCTCTCCCCTTAAAAGTGGAACGCGATAGCATTCAAAGATCCCTGACTGTTTGCAAGGCTTCCCGGCAAATGCAGCTTTCTTTTTTCTGCATCTTCTCCTCGGCGTACCGCTGCCAAGGTGGCGAGCGCCATCTGGATGGGATTTTTGCAAGGAAAACCAACCGAGGCGCGCCGCTGTATGAACGGTCGAAGTGCTGGAAAAGGGGGTGTGTTTGAGTTTCCGCGTAAGATAATAATGTTTTCTCGTATATTTTAATTGCAGTCCGATGCTAGGATGTTGTGTACCTGTAGGATGTGGTTAAGTGGTACTTTAGAATTTTTCTGACGCATTTTGGTTTGACGAGATCAATTAGTTCACCAGCGCCTCTGCGTGACGCGGAGGGCCTGCGTGGTTGGGGTCGACCACGCAGTCCACGAGTCGACCGACTCCGATGTCGTCACATCTGCAGATCGCTTTCAAGATAGCGAGCCCGCCACTGCGCTAACTATTTAGTCGCTACCAGAGAACAAGAGTAACCAGTAACTAGAGTTGCCACCAGAGTAACCATGCAGTTGATACCAGAGTACGTTCCACACCGTGCGCGACCGCTGTATCTTGAAAGCTATCTGAGGCAAGGACAAAATCCGCCTTGCACCGTGTCATTGCGGCTTAGTTCGCGTTGATGCGAGCGGCAGCCGAATTTCAATTCGCGTGCTGCTGCTGCTGCTGTGCTTACTGACTCCAGCATTTTGACAGCGAGTTTCCGCGGTCATCGAGTGAGATTCGTTCATGTTTGCTTGTGCACGCGGGACACCATGCTTGCTAATTTAGTTAGCGTGCCTACGTTAGCAAGTTTAAACGGCCGATCAAACTACTATCCTTACTTCGTATACAGATGTACACTAATTTGCTATCGCAATCGATCCTTCATCGTTCGGGCGAAACTGCGACATTTTTGTGTGTGTTTTGTTGCTTTTCTTTTGTGTATATTGCCCTCAGCGAAATTAACTGCCACATTTGGTTGTCAGTCATGCATTGCTGTGTTTACTTTCCAATTTCTCGCACATTTTTTTCGCTTAGTCTTTTACCGCTGCTCTCTTTACCATGTCTAGAATTCATAAGCTCCTTTATGTGCGCTAACGCTTCCCTGAAGAGCAGCGAAAAAACTTACGTCAACATGGGCTACATTGACGTAGATGCAATGACTCACGGAACGTCATGGATGTTGCCAAATCTCCCTGTAGGCGGCAGCTTTAAGAAGCATTGGCAAACGTACAAAATGGGTGCTAAATGTTAATTACGTAAAAGGCCTCCACTAAATGTCTATACCTTCTGCGCTAATGAGTGGCCTGTATCGCGAAGACGAACGACTACACTTCGTTAATGACGAATGCTAGCTGCTACGTCCTCTGATACAGATGTTTTAGAGACGAGAGATATAGGGTAGTATTTTTCATCTATAACTGAATGGTCGTCAACATGAGTGAACAGGAGCAATGAAAATGAAGCGGTCACCGCATTAAAAGCTAAAAAGGAGTTGATACTTTGGTGTTAGTTCAATCTGCGGTCCGACGTCCGGTTATGTGAAAAAAAAAGCGCAACAGCACGACTAAAAACCTGGATGGTGTTTTAGCAATACCTAGGAAAAAGGTGGTGGTTTTACTGCCAATAACTCAATAGACTGAATAAGCCCCAAAATGTTAGTTTGCATGTACAACGTACGCAGCAAAAGCAGGTTTTTGTGGTATTCCAGCAGTTGCTGTCAAGTGATCTCTTGTAGCAGCCGCCTCATTATTTTCTGCGAGGCAATCTCTGCAGCTCCGCGTTTAGCTGAAAGGATCTTGTAACGTCATTGAATTATGCAAAATCTGTCTCCGCACAGATGTGGGACTGCTGCAGCAACCTTCTTTCGTAAAAACGCTCTTTTCTTGAGGTTTGTTATTTAAAACGATTTTCTGACACGTATTAAAATATACCAAAGTACTTGAAGTTTAGTTCCTATAACGAGCGTTTCGGACGTCTCAGTCGTGCCTGAAAAAAAGATGTGCCACCGATGGTCCCTAAAGTGCAGAAATGTCTACCTCCTTCGGAGCGGTTTTTACTGTTACTTCATCGTCGGTAACTAAGACATTTTTATGTGTGAATATTATTGTATCTAAACGAATTTTTGATGTGTGTCAGTCATATTTTTCAATTCACCGTGTCTAATGCATTTCCTGTATAGATAATAAATATAGCCGTGGAATCTTGGAGTGTTTAGATAAGAAATTCATTTTTGCCACATTGTGAACAAATATACTTTACGATATCAGTAAAGTGGTTTCTGTGCTTCTGGAACGGTTGTACTGCATCATTTTTCAATCGACTATCCTATTTCAGTCTTGTCATCGCGCTGTACAAAGCTCCAACAGATGGTACTTGTGGTCGGCGTCCCATCAAGACCCACAGGAAGCGTCCATCTTCTAGAAGTTCAGCCATTTTAAGTGGATGGAAGCAATAACTGTCAGCAGTCGAGATACGCAAAAGACGCACAGAATATTGGTGGACGAAAAAAAAGGAAGGAATCTATACAACCAAAGTAGTTCCAGCCATATGTAACTGTACAATATAGAAATAGGTTTTATTAATTAAAAGGAAGGTCAACAAGAGGTAGCCAAAATGTTAGAGTGCCCATAGGTGTCGTGAAACCTGATTAGATCAATCACACTAGCTGAATATTTGTCGTTAGCGGTGTTCAATGGGAAAGCCAATAAAATTATTGAGATGATCAAAATATGCCTAAGCGTCCCCACAGTGCGTTCGTGCTTTAAATGCAGAACTGTGATTTTTTAATAAGCATGATGATGTTTTCTTCAGAGTACCAAGAAAGTCAGGAGACGCCATTAAGTACCACACGTCCTAATGTCTGGGTTAGCCATTTCTTACTGAAGAGTAACGTTACAGAAATAATCCCCAAATATTATTTTCTTAGAATTCTGGGGCCTATCATTTTCTAGCGTTTCTATTGCTAGATCGTACTAACAATAACGACCGCTAATATATAGGCTTTGTTCTCTATATACTTAGATATTTCTATTTATTCTTTTTCGTATTGATAACAAAACGCAGTGAAAACGTCATAACACTAAAGTCTCTTTCTTGCATATTTAGGTAGTAACATTCGGTTTCTTCACTTGACTACAGCAACCAGCACAATTTACGTATTCGCTGAAAACAGGCTCAAAGTTTATCCCGAGGTGTACGAAGGCCACGAAGAAGGATTTGATAAGCTTGTTGTTATTCAAGGTGAATGCAAGCTTACCCTCAAGAAAGCTTCAGTGTTAGCCAAGAAACTATTAATCAGGGAAGTTACCCAAGATGGCATCGTTGAAAGATACGTAAGTGCTGCATCCGATCACAAAAAAATTCCATATTGTTCTTAAGAAAACGAATTAGTGGAACGGACAGGGTACGGTTTTATTAGTTACAACCATGCCAAGCAGTCGTACTGCTTCAGATTTGCCTTCATTTGGATATATTGTTCGACTCATTTCCATTGTTCTGTTTTTGTTATGTGGGATCGTACAGAATACAACAAACAAAAATCCAGCTCAAATCCAGCGCTAATGCAGCTTCACTAACGTGAAACCTGGGGAAGTGCGAAGCAGTGATGCGCCGGTGTCAGCCGGTCTAGGGTGGTGGTGCGCTCTCTTGCCCTCAGCTGGTACCAGGCTGGCATTTCGGAACCAACTTTAGCGAGTTTCAGCTAATAATGATCTTTATGTTTGATTATTCCTGTCTTTTAAACTATTCTGAATCATGTTACTTTATTTTCAACTGATTTTGACCAATTCTGCACTTGTTTTGACCCTGTTTTGAGCACTTGTTTGTGAGCGTGATGATTACAGATCACACGGGACGGTCGCCGCCGACAGCCCGGGCCCCTAAAGTACTTTGCACGTAAAACTGTTTCATATTTGTCACAATGAAATTTAGTGGAAACTTGGTATAGAAAAAAATCCCATGTCTTGAATTGCGTTGTTCAAATGCACTATTGTTCAAAGGCACTAGTGCGGGTGATAACGACTATACAGGTAATGCAAATAGTTTAGATAATGTCAATAATTTTTAATCAATGAAAAACGCCTAACTAGGAAGACCATCCTCACAGATGGCTCCGTGAATGTGTTTTCGCTAGGAACTTTCACGACTGGTGAGTCTGTTACACGGATTGTGAGATAGCAGACATTTATGAACTTGTAAGCCATCAGTTATTACAGTCCTTCAGAGCGTGGACGGTTCCGATGAGGACATTTATTGGCGCGCTGACTACGATACTTTACAATCTATTCTGTTACGGCGTGGGCCGATCGAAAGGTTGTACGATGTCGCACTGCGTCAATGCAGCTCTTGGTGCTGTTAGAAAAGAACTGGGACTCTATACCAATCAATAAAGTGGCGAGAGCGGGAATCCCACAGCGCGTAAATGCGCTAGCTGCACAAGCGAGAAATCACAGACAGTGGCCCGATCTTCCGTACACATGCTTTCCATCATGCTATACGATGTGACACATGCGCTGTTATGCTTGACAGTTAGTTAATGGTGCGAAGAGAAATATATGGGCTCACTTGTGACCTAACATTTAGAGGAACGGGCTGCTGTGCGGGCTAAACTAGGTTTGATCCCACTATTGTAGTGTTTTCTTTTGAAAAAAAAAATTAAATTATGGGGTTTTACGTGCCAAAACCAGTTCTGATTATGAGGCACGCCGTAGTGGGGGACTCCGGAAATTTAGACCACCTGGGGTTCTTTAACGTGCACCTAAATCTAAGTACACGGGTGCTTTCGCATTTCGCCCCCATCGAAATGCGGCCGCCGTTTTCTTTTGTTGAAGAAATTTGGAATACAGTCAAGATTTTAAGTACTGTGACAAGATAAGCATGACGTTCCTTTTCATGTGTACAGGTCGATGGTACTTACTATGACAGGTATCTCTACCAAGATAAAAATAAGCAAGCCATACTGTTCGTGGAGCCCAAATTGTCTGGTGGCCATAATGTTGTATGTAGCATTCCTGTGTCACTACACTAATTTCAAATATATGCATGTAAGCAAACATTGTCCTTATAATCTTCTATGTTCATATCTAGTATGGGCTCCTCAATCTAACTCATGAAATTGAGCCCATTGTAAACCAAGACGGAATGAGACTGGAATCAGCCACGCACATAATAAAGAAGGTTGAAGCTACTGACGGAACGAAGAGAAACATGAGTATGCTGCGTGAGTATTGGTCGTCACTTCATAGTTCTTCCATGTTATGACTATCAACAAATTCCTCCCCCGATGCAGCCAGACATCACTCTCTAGATGACACATTTCTCCCACCTACCTCTGTGTATCTTTTTTGCCTTAGCTTCCCTGAGTATTCAGTGTGGCCGCATTAGAAATACCACAATTAAATGTTTGTGTTTGCCTGTACTCTTAGTAGTACGCTGTCACGTACTAGACTCGATTGTTTGATTTTTATAGCTAAATTGCAAATGGGAAGTGTATGTAGGTACATTGGTGGCACTAAATGCTGCTAATAATACATGCTTGGTGCATGCCAACGGGATTTACTTTCGTAAAGTTTGTTAGTTTTCCGTTTGAGCATATCTTTTTCGATTGTTCTTGTTATTTCATCCCACAGATTCACAAGAACAAGGCGGCTATATTTGTTAGTGTGTTGATAGCTTTACCTTTTCTGTTCTATACAAATCAATCACTTCAACTTTCATTTTTTGTTCTGATGTGTAAATTGTTTGTACAAAGTTTACCGCTTTCCGATCAACTGCTTCTACATTTTGATGGTGCTACCTTTTTTTAGACATTTGTATTGTCCTCTGACTTGATGTGACTGGTTATCGGCATACTTGTCTCAATAAAGAGCCACAGTACGTCCATTGCATCCATGCATCTGCCACCTTGCGCAATATCCCTAGGTTGTTCCTTAGAAAATTAAAATATGCAAATGCAATGCACTGTGGGAATCCGCGTACGCAAACAGTTAATGAGCAAGCGAGACAACATGGCGCATTACCATAAGAGGCACGCAGCAGATTTACTCAGCAGGAAAACGTGTTGAATCACAAGACATGATGTGCTCGACCACGTAGAAACGCGCACACAGAGTCACAGCACAGTGAGAGACGTGCAATAACTCTCGGCGATGAACTCATCACGTAACTTCTATCTTCATCGTCAGCTAGAAGCATACGCTTAATCTTTCTAAGCAAATTGTTGATATGTGACGCGGCTAACATGCTAAGTGTCTCATAGCGCTGGCTGGCACAGGGGAAATTTTAAGGGTGTTTTAGTCCGCCTTTTCAGGCATTCCTGTGTGGTTTGATGGTTAGATCATCAGGTTTCCGTTCTGGGGAGCCAGGTTAAAAAACAGTCAGCGCTCTTCTACTTATACATGCCTAGGCACGTGCTAGGGTCCCGTAAAGGGCCTAAGTGGGTAATAGAGCCGAAGAAAGATGTCGCTTTATTAATTTAATGTCATAGATGATCCAAACATGTTCTATTTTATACTTAACACTTGCAGGAAGGTACACTGAGATAAAAAAATCATGTTAAGTTCTATATTGTGCCAAAATAAAAAAAAACGAAAGACTAGCAGGGCTCTACGTTTCCAACGTGCTTGTAGTGTTTTAAACGCGAAATAAATTAGGTTTGACGAAGCAACATCAAATCACCTAAATTTCTCTATGATATTTGCCATACATTAAAAAGCGTGTCAGGACCATTTTCTTCAGTTTGCCTTGCTTTTATTGCAATCAATAGTTTTCTGGCCACCTTCCTTAGATTAAACACAAATCGTCACACCCATATTTCCAAATGACCAGGCGCTCAATACAGATTGTCTTAGCTACTTCCCGTTGTTTGCCACGAAAGTACAGGCACTCAGGTACGTATTGCAAGTGCAGTTACACCTATTTTGACTTTTTGAGTGCTGAAATTATAAACGAAATGAACCACGTTAGCTTTAACATTTGTCGAGGTTATATCTGAAGTGGCAATTCTATCCAACATGCATGATGGTAAGCAAAGCTTAATGAGCTGGATGAGGCGGCTGACGTCGAATTATCTGGTATTTTCTTAATGGGTATAAAATGAAATTTACTTCGTATTCCTGCATAGGCACATGTACAAAGAAAGTGCAGAGAATAACCCCGTGGCAGACTGAATATTTCAACTAATCTAACTAACTTTAAACATGTAAGCTCAGGCATCATTCTATATGATAAAAGACCGAACCTGAAATAGTTACAGAGCTAGCATAGTGGGATATACGCCGCAAGGGAATACACCAAAGTGGGGAATATATTATTACACGGAAATTACCGTGCGGGAGTGAAACCTACTGTCAAAAAACAATAATTGCCAAGTTTCTCGTTCGTGCCGCAACATTGTTTATCACTTTCGAATCGACTGAGCAAATTTGTCTTGTTGGAATAGATAAGTAGTTTTGTGGGGTGTTTTCAGAGTGACATTTGCGGTCGACAACCTCGCAGGCGGAATCCTGATGGCAAAGTATGCAATCTAATCTTCGACGCCAACGCCACTACGCTTTTATAGATACCGCATTCCCTTTACAGAATCCAATCAATATTTCTTACAGCATGTTTGGTCTGATAATTCTTCTGAAAATAATCATTATTATCGCATTTTGTTAATGGCACCGCAGTTTTGATGTGGTGCTTGATTGCAAGTGTAGCAGCTACACTCTGAAAACTCCCGTGCATTTTACCCCCGGCATACCTACAAACACTTATCTATTATTACATCATAAGAGACTGGATGTGCTATAGCCAGCTACATCCTGAGTGAGGATGATGTAGCTGGCTACAGCACATCCAGTCCCTTATGATGTAATAATAGAAAAATTTTTGTAGGTTTCCCGGCGGTAAAATGCACGCTCTTGGAAAGCACAGCTGCGAATGACTGATGATGATGTAGCTGGCTACAGCACATCCAGTCCCTTATGGTGTAAGAATAGAGATATTTTGGTGGGTCTCCCGCCGGTAACATTCACGGGAGTTTTCATTTCTTAGTTTGCATGGTCTGTCTATGGGTAACGTTATTGTTGTTCATCACGTTATTGTGCACGGAGATAGTCATTCGCAACTGCCCATTATTCTAGAAATATTGCCAGAATGTGGATGCATCACTTAAATATGGTTCATTTTCTTGCATTACAGAACCGACAATACACAAAGAACGCCAAATTAGCATTGGTACGTAGAATTTATTTTGTGAACGGAAATAGCTCATGAGCGTTACAGATAATCACATTTGGTGTACCATCTTTTTATTCCCAGAACCGAGAGAATCGTCATCAGCTTTTGTCATTGAGACATTCCTGATTCTCGAGAGTGAGCTTGCGAACTCTACACAGAGAAGAGGCAATGAGTTGCATGCGTATGCATCATTTTTTATGGGAACGGTATGTAGCCAGTATGTCATATGGGCCGTTTGAACGATTTCAATTATTTACCTGGAATGTTTTGTGTGGGTATTTTTGCTGGGGGTGTTTAGTGTTTAGTCTGCCATTCCTGGTTCTAAAGATCAAGGATAAAAATCAGGCATTTCATATATTGTGTAACAAAAAAATTAGAAGCTTAAATTAACGTGCTTCAAGTTTACGGATATTTAAACACAATTGGCCTTGTGATGTTCCTTGGAAGTACAATATTAGCTCTTCCGGAAAAGCTTACAACATAAAAATACTAGGGTACTTCTAGTGTGCAGTATAACTACACAGTAATAGTAGTAAACCTGGTAAATAGGTGGGTTAGAAAAATATTTTATCGTACTGGCAACCCTGGTGAATAACAGATTTATTAGGCACAGTCAAAATTGGTTTCAATTTTTTTGTACTCACTACCCTACCAAAAACTCAACCCACCAGTGTGAATTTATAGTCTTGCCTGTTTGTTTCGCCTGTTGAAAGAAGAATGCTGAAATCCCCCGAAATGCTAAATATACGTTCAACGTTATGCATCTTGTAGAGTAAGCAGGCTCTCTTGTTTTTCATTCAAGCATAGAACGATTGCAGGTATACAATCCCTGCCTGGCCTCTTTCATACCCCACGCTTTGCATTCGCTCGGAGTCATGGAAACAGTTGCTTAATTATTCTTAGTGCGAATTCTCCCTACCGTAGTCTACCTGGGTCACCGGTCTTGGCGCTCTAACAAGTTGCCTAGACATATTGATGTCAACAATGAAGCTTATTGGAGCCTAGCGCAATTTTGAGCACCACGACTGCGGGTTGAGTCCGGGTAAAGTAGTGTATGGTTCTGGTAGGGACGATACATCCGTTGAAGTTATAAATGAGGTTGCATGATGCTAGTGGTGCAGTTGTGGGCCTAATTTACCGAAATGGGTATGGTATGCCTTGGAAAAGCTGCCACACTACGCCTCGTCGCGTGCTAAATTGGCTTTCGTGTTTGTCGAAAATTCCGGGATTTTGTAAATAGAGTACACGTCTGAACATTCGCAAACAATACAGGAAGTCTTATGTATACCGGCATGTTGTTTTTAAAAAAAATATTATTCATTTGAAGTGAACAAAACCACGCACACATCGTTATAAGTAGAGCTGAGCAGCTGCCAGCACTTTTTCTTCAAGGCATTCAATTGCCTAATTCAGATACATTCACTGATTTGCTTCGATTGTCCTTATTTTAAATGTGGTGTTTACAATGATGTCGATGTTTATAGCTGACAAAGAATTGCAATTTTCTCAGCAAATAAGATTAGCGTTGATATTTTCCGGTTCACATAAAAGACCGCGAAACATTAGGAATACGGAGCCCTCAAATAGGCTCACTATAGGGTGTACCGTTTTCAAGCCAAGCTTTTTTTCGCAAACCTTCCAGCCTTTCTTGGCCGTGGCTGCCGCGTGGGTGCTGTTGCTGCTGCAGCTGTCTTGCCGAGTGCCGCATAATTTGGGCCTATAGTTAGTACATGATCAAATTGGTGGAGCCTTGGGCAGCTGTATTGAACGAATTTGGTTCGAAAGTGTATGGCGGACCAACCTCGGCCACTGGGGAATATAAGCGAAAATCCGCCAGAACTCATCTCATAATAAATGTCGATCTTAATGCGATTAGTATTGAAGGAATGTAGTGACATACCGAATTTCCAACGCCGAAACGTGTATGGAGCTGGCCTCATCTCTCGTCATTCTTAGTGCACACCTTGCACCATCTAAAGGCGCCACCCAAAACTACGCGCGTAGCACGGACTCAATTCAGGAGGCCAGTTTGTTATTGCAGGGAACGCGGTAATATAGCTGTTGGAATATCGTATTTAATTATCCCGCAGAATTGCCTCAAGCCCCGCAGCGCCGTGGCGGCTTAGCGGCTGTGGTGTTGTGCTGCACCAGTTAGCAGGATCAAATCCCGGTCGCGGCGGCCGCATCTCGAAGGGGGCAAAGTGCAAAAATGTCCAGTGTCCCATGCATTGGGGGCACGTTGAAGATCCACAGCTGGTCCAATTTCTCCGGAGTCCTTCCACTACAGGCGTGCCTCATATTGAAATCGTGGTTTTACACGTAAAACTCCAGAATTTTTTAATCTTTAGCCCCGCAATAAAATGTTCCATCATCGGCGAGCGCCTCTAAGGTAGCCTGTTTAATAAAGGGACTGCATATATGTGCGGATGAATGCGTGGTCACCTGTTATTTTTATGCCTCCTGGGCTTCCTTCTAAAGACGAAAGAAATTATCACATAAAATATGTCGCACAAAACGTGTAACTTCTAGGTTTCTTACTATTTTGTACAGCTTTCTAACTGATAATAGCAAATCAAAAGCTCTGATGAGTTGGATATTTCCATATACAGCATATAATGGCTACAAAGTAGGTACACTAAGATTATGGGTTAGATAGCCAGTTTACAGCTGTCAATAGCGCATTAGAAGTAGTTTATAAATAGGTCGCGAGCAACGCATGCGACCATGCTTCACCAAAAAGTGGATACACTACCGCTTAAGTCCAGATTGCTAATTAGTGAAGAGGTGACACTATCAACTACGGCTTGTGGATGCAAAATTGTCACTCGTTATTATTCGCTCCTTCAGTCGCAAGCAACACAAAATCAATGAAAGCACTAATGTTCACCTGCCAGCGAAAGGTTGTGTGCAGTGTCGAGTGCGTAATTACATGTGCAGGTGTGTCTTCTATACAGATCAGCGAAAGCGTAATCTTCATCACGTAATTACTTAGCTGTAGAGCCGCGAAGCTTGATGGTGAGCACCTGGGAACTTATAGCTAAGGGTATCTCTCGTCTAAATATGTTTTGTCTCTGCTATTTACTGTTCTACTATTTCTAAAACTTTGTTGTACAGTATAAATACAGGAGACATTAGAGAACACTAGTATTAACGTATACGACCACAGTATACGCCTCCCATGTATGTGTGTCGTTACCGAGTCAAGCCTGTTCTTGTCGTGTACCTAGTACCTGGCATCTTTGACGAAGTCGACACTAAATATAAGAAACCGCCGGTTTGGGTAGACATCATACATAACTTCTGCCCAAGTTAATTAAAATATCTGTGCCACAAAAGAAAGCATGTAGAGCTGCGTAATTCACGATGAAATTACAGCGCATTTTCAGGAAGCTGCTTTGCGTCAAATGCCCTCCACCATTATTGTTGATTTGAGTCCTTAGTGAGATCAGTGCTACGGTCTGCTTGAGTGCGTTTCCACCATGGTCGGGGTGCCCCTAGAACGATCCATAGACACGCACTGCACTCTCATCACTCGTGCCAGACCTATCATCAAGAAGGAAACTCGCCCGGTTATCACTCTTTCATAAAATGTACTGTACTAACCCAGAATTTAAAAAAAATGACCTTTGTATATCACCCCCTTATACTTCATCGCGAATCGACCACAACGTCAAGATACAAGTACCAAGTTGCCGCACAAACCTTTTCTTGAATTCATTTCTGCCAAAGACAGCATCCGAATGGAACCACCTCCCCGCCTCGGTCGCCAGCAATCTGGTTCATTCATCCTTTCAGACTGCTGTATCTAACCTTGTATAATGATTCACCACCCCTCTCAGTAACGCCATCAGGCATTGATAGTATTTTCAATAAATAAATAAATAAATAAATAATAAATAAATAAATAAATAAATAAATAAATAGGAGAATGCGGAAGTCGACGCTCATACCCAATGCCAATGAGTATTTGTCCACAAACACACACGCACAAGCACGCACGCACACACAAGCACTCATACATACACAACCACGCACGCACGCACACACACCCACACACCTATATGTATGTATATGTCAATTGGCATTTTTCTTTACTACGTACAAACTGTTAGGAAATCCTATGCGGGGTATTTTACGAATACTAGAAAGTGTAACAATGTGGCTACAAAACTCACTATAAAATGTTAGTGAAACAATCAGAGCACTAGCATAAATTTGTTTCCGCCACCTCTACACAATAAATGTTTGATATCATTGTTTTTTATTTTCAAAGCAAGTAAGGGTAGTGGTTCAGAGTACTTAACTCCTGCCATTAAATATTTAAAAGATATAACTGTAGGCACAGGGCGGATCCAGGTTTTTTCTGAGGGGGGGGGTCAGCTTCTGTCAATGATGATGATGATAGCCTTTCTTATTTACCGAAATTTACCGTTTTTCCTCTCGATAAACGCGCGTTTTATACGGCTAAAGCAACACCTGTAGCCCTCCGTGGTGGCTCAGTCAGCTCAGGCGTTGAGCACGAGATCGCGGGATCAAATCCCGGCCGCGGCGGCCGCATTTCTATGGAGGCGAAATGCAAAAACGCCCGTGTTCTTGCGTTGTAGCGCAGGTTAAAGAACCCCAGGTGCTCAAAATTAATCCGGAGCCTTCCACTACGGCGTGCCTCATAATCAGAACTGGTTTTGGCACGTAAAACCCCAGAAGGAGGAAGAAGACCTGTAGCGAAGCCAGGTATCGGTTTCTCCGAGCTTATAGGAAAAGGACGTTACCCAATACAGCCATGTGCTTGGCGGCTGCGCCTGATAATACAGGGTGTTCAAAACTAAGCTGTATGGTTTTCTTAAAGTTAGGCTCTGGGAGGCACGCGAAGACCACCTGTACAAATAAGTTATGTGGCCAGGGAGGCACAAAGTGAGATGATAATTATCGCTGTGAGCAGCCCAATAACTAAAATTGAACAATTATTTTTTATTGACTGCAGTTAGTGGGTATGTTTGTATTGAAAACTTAGAGACAGTCGAGTTTCTACACAGTATCAGTCGGAAGAATTATTCTAGAGTGTCCATGCTCCGAGATATCAGACTCCAAATTTCAATTGTCGTACTGCGCAGAATAATCGAGAATAAAGACGCGACAATTCTCATGAATTCCCGTGAATGATCATGAAGCTCAGTGACCACTTCTGTGGAGTGATGGCGGTGCCATCTTCTCTCTTGAGTCGTGGTGGTATGTTGACTAGAGGAACGTTCTTGAATACGGGCGTAACGCCCCGCTCCAACGCAGCAACTACAAAGCTGGGTGTTTACGATATGCGAATCACCGCATATGAAGACTCACGACGCCACCTACAAAGAGAACGATGTGGCGTGTTAGCCGAGAGCGCGAGCCAGCGTCTTCATGTTTTGTTTCCCACTCGACGTCATCCTTTTATACAAGGCGTGCATCTGCTCCCGCTTCTCTAACCGCGCGACGCCATCCTAGGCCCGCGCGCTAGCAGTTAGCCGCTGACGTCACGCTCCCCCACTTCGCAGCCGCGGCTTCGCCCCGCTCCGCGAGAACGCTCACTCAGATAAACGGATGCGGCGGGCTTGACCCTCCTATGCTTAATGTACGACAATGAAAGTGCGAAGTTACAATGAAAAACTTGTAGCGTACGAACGGTACTGTGCTCGTACTGGATATTGTCAACGTGTAACCGTGATCACAATGAGTGCTACAGTTAAAAAAAGTTGCCTATGCGTAGTTCTTAGTTTAGCTGTTAGTTGTTATTACTTATATATGAACACTTCAGCAAGAGATCTCTTTCATTAAGCAGTTCCGCCACCTCTACACATAACTGTTTGATATCATTGTTTTTATTTTCAAAGCAATTAAGGGTAGTGGTTCAGACTACTAACTCCTGCCATTAAATATTTAAAAGATATAACTGTAGGAAGCGCACGTTTAAGATGAAGCTGCTTTCAGAATTTCTCTAAGATATCTGAGAACATTATTACGTAGTTCGTGAATAATTATACGCAACGGCCAAATATGGACAATATTGGTCAAAGCACACCCTTGCATATATGTGTGCGCTACTGTTCTGATACTGGGACCAATATAACTAGTCATCTAGCCTTCCTTACCAATTTAATACAACTGATTCAGAGTCATTGCACGTGTCTTCGCATATACGTTTATAAAACGCATACAGTGAGCATCAAGGCAACTTCTAGAATGTCGCCGGGGTTGCGTATATTCAGATAGTATATTGATTTACGCAGATTCCATTTTTGATATTTATTCCCAGGTCAACTTGATCCTGCAGCAGCTTCAACCTCCTGGCATGATCCTATTGACAGCCATTCAAATAAACGCTGACGTAAGTAGCATGTTTTAGGTACGCTCTCCTTTGCACACTGGAACGTTTACAGGCACAGGCGGAACATCTTGCCTTTACCAAGGATAAAGTTGTAGACAGTACCCAGACACTCAAGAAGTTAAGCATACATGTGGCTTCAACAAGAGAATTGCAGCAGGCGGACATGATATTTTATTTGATAGGGTGAGTAAACAGTTCTTGTTTATTATGACTTTAGGGTGAAAAAAAAAGCTTCATCAAACGTGATCCTACATCCTGATCTGCTTTTGGCTAATTACGATGCAAATGTTGCACAGGACACTGTTATTTACTGTGTATCACTGCTAAAGACTGTACGAGAGACAAAGGGAAACAGAGGCGCAAAACTTTTAGTTCATCACGTCGATATAAAGCCAACAGACAACGAAGCCAAGTAAAAGTGAGGTTGAAATTGAAATGTAGAAAATATGAGTTTCGTCATTATTTTTTGCATTTAACTAGTTTGTACATTTCAATTTCAACGACAGCTAATTTTTCCAATGCTTTACTTGGCTACATTGCCTGCTTGCTTTATACTGATGTGATTAACGAAAGTCGGGTCCTTTGTTTTCCTTTTTTTTTCTCATTGATTCATAGCGATCGTGGGTCTCGAACCTGGAAGCCTAGATGCGATTATGTAGCATACGCGGGTTTATTAGCCAAGTGCCTGCTTTGTAAAGTTCACGTTTACGTGACGCCATCGGGCAATGAAAAGGTATTCTACCTGTGTCCGCATGGCTTCGAGTGGCGCTGGCTAACACTCCCAGGGCTAGATCTAGTACACATAAATACCCAATATGGTCATTGCCGTAGCACAATTAGTCGCATTACGTGTGCAACGCGCACATAATGCGTATGTTGGGCGTTCGAATCCCACCTGCACCAGGTTATGTCTTCGTCTACTTTCAGTTTCATTCTTTTTTCAATATTTTCTGCATTTTAATTTCAGCCACAGATAATTTCTGCCATGCTTCACTTGGTTTCATTATTTTATTGCTTTATATTGTAGCTACTAAGGAAATAATCTGTCAACCACGTTTCGACCCGCCGTGGTTGCTCAGTGGCTATGGTGTTCGGTTGCTGAGCACGACGGTCGCGGTATCGAATCCCGGCCACGGCGGCTGCGTTTCGATGGTGGCGAAATCGTAAAACTCCCGTGTACTTAGATTTAGGTGCAAGTTAAAGAACCCCAGGTGGTACAAATTATTCCGGAGCTATGGCGTGCCTCATAATCAGATCTTGGTTTTGGCACGTAAAACTCCATACTTCATTTTTTTTTCAACAACGTTTCATGAAAATCCCAGATCGATTTGTGAATCTTGTAAAAACCGGGTATACATATTTAACACGGGTAGCTTCGCTACCGAGTCAGGTGATACACTTTCTCTAAGCTGGTCAATCACCGCCTTTTTTATTTCTTTTTGAACTGCAGGCGAGAAATGGTTCAAGTGAATTCCGATGGCACAACGCGCGTGTCCTATGGTATGGTATATTTTCGTACCTGATGCTACGTCATGATCATAATCATTCTCATCAGCCTATTTTATGCAAATTTATTCAACCATTCCACCATCCATCGCGCCCATTTTGTAATTCTAACACAACACCAGTTGTCAGCCCTGCGCATTACATAGCCTGCCCGGTCTCCATGATTTCCTCTCAATTTCAACAAGAATAATGGCTACCACAATTTCGTCACTTATCGGCACTGCTCTCTTCCGTTCTCTTAACGCTACGCCTTTTTTATTGCATCGCTCCTTGCGCAGTTCTTAACTACTTCCCCGCGTCTTACTCTCATCTATGGGTCTGCCCTGTATGTTAGAATTGGTAGAATGTAGTGATTGTGCTTTTACATTCAAGGATAGCGGTAAAATGCCGGTTATAAGTTCGCAACGGCTGCCATATGCACTTCGAACTATTGTTCTTCTTCTACAAACTTTCTTCACGTGATGAGGGTGCCCTCCCACTAATTGTCTTGGGCAAGTACACACACGTCCTGCGGATTCTACAGGCTCAGTTCCCAATGAGGAATTTTTGCACTCCTTCTAGACTGTTGAACAATACATGTGTTTTCTGCATAGTAATCTTCAAACATATTCTTACACATTATTGGTGAAGGTCCTCAATTATTTGTTGTAAGCTGCCTCCAGAATTGATGGATAATTTAATCTGGAAACCACAGGTTACTGAGGTATTCACCGTTGCTCCTCCCTCCTGATCCTTTCCAGTTTAATAACAGTATTTCATTATCTAACCTTGAAGCATCGGAGGGAATGTCTCTTCTTGCCTGAATTATTTCTTGATCGATATTTTCCCGCTTTTATTTTAGAGTACTAGGGTATCTTGAAGCGCTTGTAGTTATTTGCTAAGAAATTTACGTATTTATTGTGACCCTTGAATGCGCAATGCTTCCATGAAAACTAACATTTGTACTTAATCACATGGTTTTTGGAATTTATGAAAGCCATATAGAGTGGAACGTTATACTCCGCAGAATTCTGAATTACCTGATTGATCACATGAATATAATCTGTTGTATAACGCACCTTTCTGAAGCCAACCGGTTCTTTGGTTTTACTGAAGTCAAGTGTGGTCTTGGTTATTCTCAAAATTAACTTGTTGCGTATTTTAGACAATACTGAAGGTGAGTTCTCACTCCCTAATGGGTCTATAATTCTTCAATTCTTTACGCGTCTATTTTCGTGAATTAGTATGATTTTGGCATTTTTAGCAACTCTCCGGTACACTTGACGTATTTAGGCATTGTGAATAAACAGACTCAAGGTTTTCGAATATAATATAACCTCATCGATCAAACCCAAGGTTATTCCACCTTGTCCGGTCGTTTTTCCCTGTGACGTCTCTTGTTAAGTATTTCTTTTCTCATCGCTAATTACACATAGAACTTCTGCTTCTTGGTTGCGACTATTTCTAGTCATGGTTACTTGGCTGCTCCGGGTAATGTATAGTTCTGTAGAGAATTACGCTGTTGCATTTTTTTGCAAACCAAATCTCCAGTTACATTCCCTTGCTTACACTTCACTGCATACAACTTCATATTTCTTATCCCAAGTTTTCTTCTTCATGATTTCGTGCTGCTCCTTTTCTTTCACTGCTTCCTAAATCTTTACAATGTTAGAATTTCAAATATCACATACTTTCTTCTACCGTATCAGCTTTGACAATTCGGCCTAGTCTATCTGATTTCTGGAGTTACACAATTTGATGCGTTTTCATTTTTTTATTAGCTCCTTTGCACTTGAGACAACTCACCTCTTTTTTCTGTTTGGGAGCATTACCTTCAACTTCAAATGTGGCCTCAGAAATTACTCTACTTGCAGTCGCATTCATTATCTCTATATTGTCTTCCTATTCTAAAGCCGCATAATTTTTATCGCGTACAAGCCTAAATTCATCTGCTTTATGCGTGACTGCTTGTCGTTCGACCTGCTCATTCTTGACTCATTTCGCTTTTTCTTTCTCTGAATAGGGGCAAATCATTGGCCTCACTAACCTGTGAGCACTGTGCGTATCCTTACCTAACCCTTCTACATTCTGCACAGTGCTAAGGTTGGCACCAGGCATCAAATTTATTTCATTATTTCTGAGTTATTTCATTTGACTGCATTTTATTTTCACTGTGAGGACATTGTACAGCTGCAGCGCAAAAAAATTACCACAAGTTGCCGATGACTGGAGCAGGGAAATTACGGTACGCGGCGCTCTTGTTCCAGTCCACAATGGTACCTAAGGTGCCAGATGATTCATGTTTCAAACAGGGGGTGCCGGCACTCTCGTTTTCAGCTTGGTAGGGCACAACAGCGTCACGAGCAGAAATTTATCTGATCGGGTGATTGGTTACTTGTACTAATCTTTTTCCGCTGCAGCTGTACATGCACTGCTTTTAAACAAATGACATTCAAATGGCCAGAAAAATCTAGCAAAGCAAATGTTCTCTTTACATGGAGGCTCGTGAGAATATCCAATTTGTCAGGACAAAGCTATTCAAGAGAGGCATAATATATTCTAGTAGTAAAAAATGTCGAAACCAAAAACAAGTAGATGCACCGATTTGAAAGTGACTGCATAACATCTAGGCTTCGCGAATTCCTATATGAAAGAGGGGAGTGGTTCTCTATCCCAAGCGCAAGATTGAGGTTCATATTCGACAAATAATAGCTAAGGATGAGGTATTGTAAATTGTGCTTTCTCAAAAAAGAAGAATGATATACCAAAAAGCACAGACCATAACAAATATTCTTTGAAAACCCCTTTTTTGATCCAACTAAAGCAAAATATATGTAGCACAAGATAATTGCGTTCCTGCAAATGGTCTCTTGTTTGATGTCATTGAGCGGTTGTCTGGTATCTTCCTGTATAAATAGTATTAACTTTGTACACCTGTACTTATACATCTTCGTGAGCGATGACTCTTGGTATATTTTATTCTGAAGTCTTCTGCGATAACTGCTAGGGCTGCGCGGGTAGCTCGTAAAATGTCATAAAAACACTGGATATTCCATTATAATTGCGTTTTCCAGAGTTTGTCCTGTAGAGTTGGGCATCGCTGTCAGCGATGTACGCCTACTTCTCTACAGTAAAGCGTCCATACGACAGCTGGAACAAATGTATACCATTGTCACATACTCTCCAAGATCTACGGCGCACTACGCACAATAAATGGCATTCTTGCTTAGGTGCACAGTAATTCGTCTTTATCTTACCATCTTTCATCTCTGCTGTCGTTATACAATTTTTCAATACCTCCATTTTTCTGTACCTTTACGTGCAAAACCAGTTTATCTGGCTCAACATTTCTCTGGCTAAACATTTATCTGGCTCAACATTTACAAATTGGCGCGTGTGAAAGATGCTTTTACCGATCTCAAGCTCATTAAGAAGGTATGGTGAGAATAATTTGGCAAGCTATGCGATATAGCGAGCTTCATGATTTCCTCGATGTTTTACGCTTGCCAACTACTTTTTCGGTAGCACACCAATTTAATCGTATTTTTATACCTGTGACAAAAACAGGTGCTACGTTCACAGGAGGAGCTTGCACTCCACGAAATGCCGTCGTTGTTGCTGACAACGGGAAAAAGTATGCGGGGGTATTAAGCGCTGGTCACGAAATAGGACATTTGTGAGTACCTTCAAAAAAGCATGCCCCTTATGTTCCTGATATTACATTTTTTATATCTAAGTGAGCTCACGTATAAATACTCTATAATAAGCACAGCCAATTTCGCACCAGCAAATTTGACAATGTCAACACAATTATTACGCACATGTATCGTGTACAGAATACACTATGATCATCACGTTTGATATGATAGCGTAAGCTTTCGCGAGTAAACCACGAAATATAGACAAAAACAAACAAACACAAATGCGCGTTCATCCGGCCTTTTCGGGTGCCTTCGGACGTCGGGAGGCCAAGAGGGTTGTGCGCGTGATGTAAGCAAGCTAGAAGCTGTCGATTTGGCGGTCGCTGATGTAGGCTAGCGCAAATGATACCAGAGATGGCTAAGTGTTTTGAGAAAAAGACGACGCTTCCCTTATTATGTGCTACTGGTCCTTCCGTGAAACATTAATAAAGTTGGCAATACGTGGGGGGGGGGGGGGGGCGAAGGTGAACTATGGAGAAGCCTTTCTTCTGTTGCGTTCAGGTGACCCGTACGCTTTGTTGCACTGCTTGCCCTTCGGGAGAGTACACAGTGAGAAGGAAAGAGCGCCTGTGGTGATGGTGGAGCTAATGATCGAGAAACCATGGTGGCCCCGTAGTCGTTAATAACACGGCTGTAACTTTACTTGTTTGGCCCAATTTTGAGATATAACAGTGGCTTTATGTTTATTGCAGACTGGTAGATGCGCTTGTACTATTTAGGCGATATTTTAGATCAGGATATTTCAGGGTGTCTTTGAAGTGCTGGCAAACAGATCTGATGAATTACACACACACCTATATATACATATATATATATATATATATATATATATATATATATATATATGTATATATATTGACACGTGCACTTGCGTATCTTTCGCCGGGGGCCGCTTTTCACCATCTAACAAATATTAAACCTTATCTCTAGGTGCAGGATGCGCCTGCATCTATCGGAAGTTTCTCGCACGTTATCGATGCTTCTATCCATTGCCTGTTGTCACCGACGCTTATGTAATCTGGTTGTATGAGCGACGCGAATTGTCTAGAACTTTCTGGAAGACACGCTGGCACCAGGGATTACTCTGGAACCTGCGATGACTCATGTATAAAACCCGACGCGTTTCGCCGCTGATCAGGTTTTCGACGATCGCCGACTCTGTTCACCGCTATCGTTGTGCTTCGAATGTAGCTTGCTTTTGTGGGCGCAGGTTCGCCCACTAAAGAATCAGTTTCGTCATACACAGTTTTACGACTGTTTTCTGCACTGTCACTACTATGTGGCCATATCTATATATATAGAGAGAGATAGAGCAGTGGCTTTATGTTTAGTGCAGACTGGTAGATGCACTGGTAACATTTAGGCGATATTTTAGATCAGACTATTTCAGGGTATCTTTGCAGTTCTTGCGAACAGACATGATAAATTGCACACACACAGCTCATAATTTCCGGTCACAATCACTGATTTAGCGGATTAGGAAAATCACTAGAATATGGGTTTTGCGCACCAGGTCGCATTTACCGGCATTGGCGAGCTTGCACGACTTCGTTGAACTCCGATCTCTGCAAAGCGATTTTTTTTAGATTAAGACGTTCGATAAGTATTTGCGTAATTTGCATAAATTTACTTGAAACACATGGAGATCCGTTGATTCAGACTTCCAGTTTATCCTTCGTGTTAGCCATATTTTAAGATTACTGTACCTTCTGAAGCTTCCCGAATAATACTAACCTCCTGTTCCGTGATTTATTTTCATTTGTCCTACTGCTTAAGTGCTACAGGATGATGCTGCACGCCATGAAATATTGACCGGTTGCTGTTTCATTATTATGATATACTATTTTATGCAGGCTTATCAAAAAGCTTCTCTCGTTGTCATGTATGTCAACAACAGGTTAGGTTCGCCTCACGACGGGAGTCGGACTTCAACAGGATGCTCACCTACAGCCGGATACCTAATGAGTCCATCTGCTCAAGGAGAAATCCGACCACGATTCTCAAATTGTAGCATGGAAGCTATCTCCGACTTTGTGACGTAAGCAATCTCACTTCTGTAACGATAAATTCACTGCACCTTGAGTTTACGAAAGAACGCCATGCGCCAATGAGAGCGCTGACTGAGAGTGGAATGCGTCATGCTGCCGAAGGGACTAATCCAGTGAGACCCGTAGGTAACGTACACCTTCCAGAAGCAATTGTATTTAGAGTGGACGGAAGCATCGACCGGTCAGCAGTCGAGATCAGCATGAGACGCAGCGTGTTATCATTAGATGAATAATTTCGGTTCATTGTTCCGGTTGGTGGCTCTTACCAATCGGTGAAACACAGAAAAAACACGAACTATATTATCAAGTAAGCACTGGTAGGTGAAAGGAGTGCTAAGACGAGAACATATAGACGTCGAACACATAGAAAGGCGAAGCATTAATTGAGATAGCAAGGTAAAAGACAGTTACACAAAGTAAAGTTAGTAGTTTTATTAGCCGTGTAAAGTGCTGTAAACATTCGCTTACTAACTAAATTAACATGCGCAGCGTCATGCGCCCACCGGCGAAAATGAACGCATCTCACTCGATGACTACGGACACTCGCTCTCAGAACGCTGGCGTGATGAAGAGTTGCAGCAGCGGAAAGCGAATTACCCTTCGTGATACCTCTCGCTTGAACGCAAAAGGCGTGCGAGAACACAGCGGACAAGAAGCTATCAGCCATCTCGGGCCGGCTAGCCTTCAAACACAGCGCAGATTACCTCCAAAATAAGACGCGCACGGTCAAGCATAGCTACGCCATGGGCAGCCGCAGCCGTATTTGAAGTGAAGACGTGCGCTACCCTGCCCTCGCCCCCTTGCGCGCGCTTGATGACACCGCCGCACCAAGCCACCATCCATCTCGGCCCTCCCTAGCATGCTTGCCCTCGCACCTACAGCATACGGTGTGTAGCCGCGATCTTATCGCCCTTGGCTTTATACCGAAATTCGCGTCGACGCCTACGACGGCAATTCGCAAGGGGTGTCCGCATAGTTGCTATCGAAATAAAAGCAAAATCATTACGGGAGCATGACACTTTGAGGTTGCCTGGCTGTTCATAGTGCGTTCGCTGGACCTGCTCGGCGCGTGTAGCACATATTAGAACTGCTCAACCTGGATGGTGCTTAATTATGTCATGCTCAATCACGGGGTATACTGAAGTGACAAAGCTTCTGAGAATTTTCTAGCAAAGCTTGTATTGGCTCACAAGTTTCGGTGGCATTGTTGTCACGCAAAAACTCACATACGTGTGGCGCATACGCGCATTGCATACGCGGGTATGAGCAAGGGACAAGAAAGAAAGAAAGAGTAAGTGCGGGGAAAGCTGCGCCGCCACCAGATCACGTGACGCGCGCGACCAATGAGGGTCGTTTGGTGAGTCGAGGGTAGGGAAAGGGCGTTGGCGCGTGCTCCGCCGGGCTTCCCTCGCCTCAGATCAGTTTCGGCGTCTGGATAGGAAAGCCCCGTGTGGGTGCGTTCCACCGAGAAGCTAGCGTGAGGGCTTCCGAAGCCCAGGCGAAACCTCAGCGAAGAGCCGCGGACCCCGGTTGGCGGGAGCGTGATGTTAATGCCAAACGTCACCGAAGAGCCACCGACCCCGAGTGGCGGTAACGAGATGTTGAGACCAAACGTCATCGTCGTCTTGCCATCCAGGAACCCAACAACGGTTATGAACGCCTCGGCAACGCTAGCGCTAAGTTCCCCGGTGCGACGGCCAGGTTTCAACACGTGTTTCTTAACCGTAACTTCAGAGCCAGCTGCAGTGCGTGTGACCGGTTGTGGTTCGAGCACAACGTGGTACTCGTCCGTGCAATTCGTTGCGAGGAACACCGATGAAACACACGACAAGCATCGCTTACCCCATTTCCTCGACAGTGGAAGGGCTACTGATTTTTTTGTTCAAGGATCAGAATATGGTGCTCTTCTATTATGTACCTCTGATGAAGAACTATTTTTTATTACGCTCACACAGGCGCTACGCTAAGTGCCTCTTCGATGAAAATGACCCCATAGCCACTAAGACCACTGCCGAAGTTGCCACCACTACGGATGTTTCCGGAACCGAGCACGATACAATATTTCAACGGAAGTCATATGGGAAATGTAAAAGGTTCCTACTGAAGGACCAGCAACTGTTGAGTGCACAGGTGGGACCATTCTTTGTCTATCAGTGGTGACTGTGTTCTTTAGTATTTCTTTGTGTTCTTTGTATCGTGCCAGTGACATGTACAGTACACGTTCAAATGGTAAAAAAGGGACCTTGGAATAACAGTGTCGTGTAGTGTCTTTCCGTCCAAGGAAACGCTCCAGGCACCGTGAATTTCTCCTTCCCGGCCCACAGGAGCACCTTAGAGGAACCCCGCAGGGGCGTCTGCGTCAGCAGGCGTTTGGTGTGTTGCGACACCACGGACCCGAGCACATGGGGGTTAGCCCCTCCCGCGTGTAGCCGTGCGCGGCTTAGCCGTGTCCGGGGAAAAGAGGATCCTGGGGGTTGAGCCGATGCCGGGTGTTCGGACCTTCATGGCCCCTCGGCGGCGGCAACACGCCTCTTTGGCCTCCGCTTCACGTAGACGGCACCCCCGGACTGACCCACCCGGGGGAAATCGGTGGTCGCCTTTTCCTGTCCCCCTCTCCAATCTTTCTCTGCTCTATTTTTCTGTCTTCACTCTCCTGTCATCTCTGCTCTTCTGTTACTTCCTCAATTTCCATAGGCGGCTTGGGTTAACCTTGTGTAGGTGCCCTCCCTTGGCTTTATATATAAGGTTATAGCGGCAATGTACGGCTGGCGCCTGCAGCCTTCCACGTGAAGTGCTGTAGCGTCCCCTTGTTGGACTCCGTGGTGGGTGGCTGCCATTGCTGCCGAATAACACCAAACTGCTATGGGAACACCCGCTTTTCCCCGACTTCTTGATCGTCTCCATCAGAAGAGGGGACGCACCGATGAGATTCTGAACTTGTTCGCCAGACCAAAAGACATTTTCCCCCGATTCCAAGTAGTACATAGTGAAAGAACCGAAAAACTAGCAAGAACCATATCCCCATTTGTAGTTGCAAAAAGCTTGACCAACACGCTAGGTCCTGGCTACAAAGTTACCAAAATGCCAAGCGGCGATCTTCTGCTTGAGCTACGGGATAAGGAGCAATACAACAGACTTGACAAGCTTGTTACTTTTGGTGATGTCCCAGTTTCCGTTTCACCGCATCGATCAATGAACACAGTACGAGGGGTAGTATCGATCTGAAGCAGACCTCATCGACCTATCTGAAGCTGAACTGTTGGAAGGATGGAAGGAGCAAAATGTCACGAATGTGCAGCGCATTGTTATGAGACGGGACAATAAAGAAATTCGCACGAAACACCTGATACTTACCTTTGAATTGAGCGTTTTGCCACAAAGCATTGAAACAGGGTACACAAAGACATCCGTAAGACCATACATCCCAAATCCTAGGCGATGCTACCAATGCCAAAGATTTGGCCATGGCTCACAGAGCTGCCGTGGTCGACTCACCTGTGCTAAGTGTGGAATACAAGGTCATGCCTCAGACAATTGTGAGGCCACACCTCACTGCGTTAATTGCGATGGTGACCATCCAGCATACTCCCGCTCCTGTCCAAGCTGGAAAAAAGAAAAAGAAATTCTAACACTGAAAGTCCGTGAAAACATATCTGTAGTGTCGTGCAATAGCACCAGGTGCCGCCACTCATCTGCGATTATCTGTAGACGCCAAGATGTGGCGCCACACTCGATATAGTATGTATATATAGGACAGACATCCTTCAATAAAGGAGTCCCCGTTCGTCTGGGCTACGATGTGTGGTGTGGTGCATCCGTTCGGCCGCACCGTCCGGCCGACATAACAAACTGGCGACGAGGATGCTACCCGGAATTTCGCCGCCGCCGCCGTTCCTCGTTTCACCAGGCACGCCCGCCATCCCCTGGCCGCGATGGCTGCGCCTGTTTGAAAACTTCACGCTCGCCTCTGGAGCGTCTGAGCTATCGGCGGCCCGCCGCCGAGCCCTCCTTCTGCACTGCCTCGGACCTGAAGGACAACGAATTTTCGACGCCCTGCCACCGCCACCACCATCGAACGCCCCAGACCACCCGCCCGCGCATCCGAGTGCGGGAACCGCCCCCCTTCAGACGGTTACGCCTTCTGCAACCACCGCTGCAGTTGGAACGACAGAGATCAAACAAGCCGATGCCGAGCTCGCACAGCCACCGGACGAGTACGACGCAGCTGTTCAAGCCCTGGCTCGACACTTTTCCGCTACTTGCAACGTACGCGTCGAGCGACATCGCTTCCGTGACCGTCGTCAACTGCACGGTGAGCCGATATCGGAGTTTGCTCTTGCGCTTCGCGAACTGGCTTCGTCATGCAACTTTGCCGCGCAAGCGGATACAAATCTGTGCGACCAGTTCGTCGCCGGGGTCACATGCCCGCGCCTACGGGAGCGGCTATTGCTCGAGGGTGACGCGCTCACGTTTGACCGCGCCGTGGAGATAGCGCTTCTTCGCGAGCAAGTGCAGCGCGAATCCGAAGCTCTCGGAACAGCCCCTGTGGATCGAGTAGTACCACAACATAACCGCGGACGCAACCCGACAGGCCGTCGCAGACATGTACGCCAGTCCAGCAGTACCGACCGACGTAGTACGCCTAGCTCTTCGCGCTCCGGCTTCGTTCGTCCGCCTGCGCCGGAGATTGCTAGCGCCGTCGTCCCGTACTCCGTAAACACAAACGTGTGCGGCAACTGCGGCGCACAAAACTGCCAGCCGTCAGCCTGTGCAGCCCGCGGTCGAGCCTGCTTCGCGTGCGGCCGCCGAGGCCACTTTCAACAGTACTGCCGAAATTCGCGTCGCGGACGTGGAAGACGCCCGGCTCGAGTTGCCGAAATCGTTTCAGAGGAAGACGCTGAGAGTGTCGTGAATATTTTTACTGTTCACGCTGAGAAGCGTACGGGCGTCTACGTTGATGTCGGGGTTCAACCTGTTGCTCTGGCATCACGCCCGTGCTTCATAACATTCTTAGTGGACACTGGCTCAGCTGTGTCGATAATGGGAGAACATAACTTTAGGAGCCGGTTCAGAGACCAAGTTGAGCTGAAAAAGTCGCAAATAACGTTGCTGGATTTTTCACGTCGGAAAATTCCTGTGCATGGCCAGTTCACCGCCCTCGTAACGTACAAATCAGAAACGGCTGTAGTAACGTTTCACGTTACACCAGGTGGAATATCACTCCTGGGTGTTGATGCTGTAAAAGCTCTTGGTCTCCAGATTGTAGGCACAGAATTGCGCTGCCTTAATATGGCCGTTGAACCGAACGTCGACACAAAAGGCCCCAAAATCCTACGCCCCGAAATGCATTCGCAGAACACAAACAAGTTGTCTCCGCCCACCACGAAGCCACCACTGGGTCCACCCAAGTTTGGTATGCCTACTTCATTATGGGCCAAGTTCGAACACTTGTTTTCACCAGAGCTAGGACTTGCCAAAGGTGTCCAGCATCGGGTCAAGCTCAAACAGTCGGTAGCTCCTGTCACGCAGAAGCTCAGACGCCTACCACTTTCAGTGCGAGAAGCAGTCAGCGACGAACTGAGGAACCTACTTTCTGCTGATGTCATTGAATGCGTAAATGCGTCAGAGTGGGTTTCCCCTATTGTTGCAGCTCGCAAGAAAGATGGCAGCATTCGCATCTGCGTGGACCTCCGCGAAGCTAACAAAGCTGTGGTGGTCGACAGCTTTCCCCTGCCACACACAGAAGAGTTGCTGCATGCCCTGAACGGTGCCCGTTACTTTTCTAAGTTGGATTTGGCCTCCGCATACTACCAGGTTCTGCTTCATCCAGACAGTAGAGATATTACAGCGTTCATAACGCACGATGGCCTTTTTCGATTTAAGAGAGTATGTTTCGGCCTAGCCTCAGCACCAGCAGCATTCCAGCAACTCATGACGTCAATTCTACAGGGATGCAAAGGCGTTCTCTGCTACCTGGACGACGTCATCATCTTCGGCAAGTCGGAGAAAGAGCACATGCGGAACTTAGAGGAAGTCCTGCAACGAATTTCACACGCTGGGCTCAAGCTAAATGACAAATGTGTTTTCAACACATCCGAACTCTCGTTTCTTGGTCACCGCGTTAGCGCCGAAGGAGTAGCACCCCTTCAGACCAAAGTTGACGCCATTGTTCACGCTGCCACCCCTACAGATGCTGGCAAGCTCCGGTCGTTCCTGGGACTAGTAGAATACTATGCTAGATTTGTTCCACGCCTAGCAGAGGAAGTGGAGCCCATGCGCAGACTTCTTCGTAAGGACACTCCTTTTATCTGGGACACTGCTGCTGAGAACAGTCTTACAAGAGTAAAGAACCTCCTAGCCTCCCACAGGGTACTACAAATGTTCGATCCAGCACTTCCCGTCATTGTGGCCACCGATGCATCCGCATATGGTTTAGGTGCGGTACTGCAACAAGTTGATGGTCGGCACATTCGAACTGTGGCATTCGCGTCACGAACATTGACGGAAGCAGAACGGAAGTACTCGACTGGTGAACGTGAGGCTCTAGCTTGCTTGTGGGCTCTAGAGAAATGGCATGTGTACCTATGGGGTCGTCCAGTTACTCTGCAAACGGATCACCAAGCTCTAGTAGCCCTGCTTTCTTCTCAAGGCACAGGACAGCGACCACTCCGCATAGCAAGATGGACTGCACGGTTACTGCGGTACAACTTCACGATGCAGTACAGGCGTGGTGAGCACAACAAGGTAGCTGATGCCTTGTCCCGGCTACCTCTTCCAGACACTGAAGGTGGCCCCGAGTCAGAAGAAGAAATAGTGTCTCTGGTAATGTGTGTACATCACGATGAACTGAAGCATGCAACCGCGGAGGATAGCACTCTCCAAGACGTTGCCCGTTACGTACAGACATCGTGGCCGCCACGCAAAAACCTGGCACTTAACCTGACTCCCTACTATGAAGTCCGAAAGGAGTTGACAGTGGTTGATGGCATACTCTTGCGTACTGAGCGCATCGTAGTCCCCGCCAAGCTCACAGCCACTTTTGTCCAGCTGGCTCACGAATCACACCCTGGTATCGTGAAAACCAAACAACGCCTACGAGAGAAGTATTGGTGGCCAGGGTTAGACAAACACGTTGAAACAACTATCCGCAGTTGTGCCATTTGTCAGAGCGCGGACAAAAGTGCCAAGAACTCGCCCACACCACTGCAGCCAATCCCTCTTCCTGACAAACCTTGGGACAAGATAGCTATTGACATTGTTGGTCCCTTCGAGCGTGCACCTACAGACTGCAGATTCGTCATTTCAGTAGTTGACTATTTCTCAAAATGGCCAGAAGTGGCTTTTTGTGCTGATGTTACCTCCCGCACGGTGACGAAGTTTCTACTCTCACTCTTCGCACGTGAGGGTTACCCGACAGAGATAGTGTCTGACCACGGCAGACAGTTCACATCGAGGGAATTTGAATCCTTCCTTGAAGACCGTGGAATCAGGCACATCTTTTCTGCCGTATACCACCCACAGGCAAATGGTCTAGTGGAAAGATTTAATCGGGTACTGAAGTCGTACATTCAACTGGCCCTGCTGGAGCAGCGCCCAGTGAAGGCAACTGTGACTGAATACTTGGGAGTATACAGAGCCACCCCTCACAGCACCACCGGTCTCTCACCGGCCGTTCTTCTACATGGCCGACACATGAGAACATCGCTGGATGTAATTGGTCAGCCTACGGCCGACTTCAGCACAAATCCATCGCGGGAGATGAGCGTGCTCAGGAAAAGAGTCGCAGAGCATCAACGGAAGAGCAAGGCCTACGCTGATCAACGGCGAGCTGCTAGGGTTCCCAAGTTCCAAGTGGGCACCTACGTACGAGTGAAAAAAACCAATTCCCGGACCAAAGGGCACTCCAAGTTATGGACCACCATTGAAAATCCTCAAAAGAATCGGCCGCTGGTCTTTCTGTCTGGAAGACGGTCGAACCTGGAACGCTTCGCAGCTGTCAGCGGTACCAAAAGAGGCATCGCCAGAGCAAGGAACTAACATAGACATCTCTGGCGCGCACGACATGCCCCCGTTGACAGACTGTCACAGGAGAGATGTACCATCGAAGACTTGGATCACTACGCCTGCTGGTCCGCATCAAACGCAGGAAGCGAGTTCCGCTGATCAACTTGCGTCTCCCTCACGCCCTGTACCACTACCCGTGCCGCCGAGCCCACCACAGCCGCAAGGTTCGCAACCGCATACCCTGGCTTCAGGCTCTCGCACGGTGGAGTGCAGTGTACCGGTAGAAGGCAATGGACTCGATGCCGAGCCACCGCCTGACCGGCCAAGGAGAAATCGCAGACCTCCAGTGCGCTTCCAAGATTACGTGCAGTGATTTGACAGCAGTGAGTGTTCACACAGATAGTGACTGTTTTGTGATTTCTGTGTACAGACAGTGACTGCAATTGTGATTGCTTTGTGCGGACTGGACTTTCTAATGATTCATACGTTTCTTCCCGGGAGGGAAAGATGTAGTGTCGTGCAATAGCACCAGGTGCCGCCACTCATCTGCGATTATCTGTAGACGCCAAGATGTGGCGCCACACTCGATATAGTATGTATATATAGGACAGACATCCTTCAATAAAGGAGTCCCCGTTCGTCTGGGCTACGATGTGTGGTGTGGTGCATCCGTTCGGCCGCACCGTCCGGCCGACATAACAATATCGTTCAGGGAAGCACGCAAAAGGTGCCCACCATTCCACACTACCACATATGCTGATGCGGCGCGTCAAGGGGCAGCGTCGCAGCGGCTACTGCCACCTGCCCAGCTCGCGCGCAGCGAGCTGTCGCTTGTGGCTCCTGCCCCCAGGGTGGAAGGAGCTAAGTCTACTCCACCCAACCAGCGAACAGGCCGGTACCCTAGTTTTCAGGCACCGACAGACAACCTCGGTGCGGCTGCGCTTCGCGTACGAATCCCTTAGT